>NW_007253927.1:92753-119216 GCF_000164805.1 Carlito syrichta
CATGATTTTGTTCTTTTTTATGGCTGCGTAGTATTCCATCATGTATATGTACCACATTTTTTAATCCAGTCCTCTTTTGATGGGCAGCATGGTTGTTTCCAGGTTCTTGCTATTGTGAACAACGCTGCGATAAACATACGTGTGCAGGTATCTTTTTTATAGAGTGATTTGTGTTCTTCAGGGTGTATTCCCAGTAGGGGGATTGCAGGGTCATATGGAAGGTCAATTTTTAGAGCTTTTAACCTAACAAGCCACCTAAAGAAGCTGGAAAAGCAAGACCACAAAAACCCTAATTTCAGCAGAAGAATCCAGATCACCAAAATAAAAGCCCAAATCCAGGACATAGAAGACAAAAAGATAATACAAAAAATCAATGAAACAAAAAGCTGGTTCTTCGAAAGGGTAAACAAGATTGATGGTCCCCTAGCTAGACTGACCAAGAAAAAACGAGAAAAAAACCAAATAAGCATAATCAGAAACACAAAAGATGAAGTCACATCTGACCCTGAAGAAATACAAAAGATCATTAGAGACTACTACGTACACTTGTATGGAAACAAACTTGAAAACCATAAGGAAATGGAGGACTTTCTGACATCACACAACCTACCTAGGTTGGAACAAGAAGAAATTGAGACCCTAAATAGACCAATAACAATCAAGGAAATCGACTACATAATAAGAAAACTTCCTACAAAAAAAAGCCCTGGTCCAGATGGCTTTCCAGCAGAATTCTACAAGACATTCAAGGAGGAGCTGATACCATCCTACTGAAGTATTCCAGGCAATTGAAAAGATGGAACTCTCCCCAAATCATTTTACGAAGCCAACATCACATTGATACCCAAGCCAGGTAAAGACCCAACAAAGAAACAGAACTACAGGCCAATATCTTTGATGAACATAGATGCTAAAATTCTCAACAAGATCCTAGCAAACCGGATTCAACAATACATCTCAAAAATCATCCATCATGATCAAGTAGACTTCATTACTGGGATGCAAGGCTGGTTCAACATTCGTAAAACCATAAATGTAATTAAATACATCAACAGGTGTCAAAACAAAAACCACATGATTATATCATTAGATGCAGAAAAAGCTTTTGATAAAATCCAGCACCGCTTCTTGATAAAAACCCTTGAACATCTAGGCATATGGGGAACATACCTCAAAATACTAAAAGCCATCTACGAGAAACCCACAGCCAGCATACTCCGAAATGGACAAAAGTTGAAACCATTTCCCCTGAAAACTGGAACAAGACAAGGATGCCCACTCTCACCCCTCCTGTTCAACATAGTGTTGGAAGTCCTGGCTCGAGTAATCAGAGAAGAGAAGGTAATCAGGGGTATCCAAATAGGAAAAGACTAAGTCAAGTTATCTCTCTTTGCAGATGATATGATTATGTACCTTGAAAACCCGAGAATCTGTCAAAAACCTCCTTACACTGATAAAGGCCTTTGACAAAGTCACAGGATACAAAATAAATGTACAAAAGACAATTGCATTTCTCTACACCAATAATAAACAAACAGAAACTCAAATAAAAAACACAGTTCCATTCACAATAGCCGCTTAAAAAAATGAAATACCTTGGCATCTTCGTAACCAGAGAGGTGAAAGACCTTTACAATGAAAACTACAAAGCACCGCTCAAAGAAATCAAAGATGACACAAACAAGTGGAAAAATAACCCATGCTCATGGATTAGAAGAATCAACATTGTGAAGATGTCCATCTTACCTAAGGCAATCTACAAATTCAATGCAATACCCATCAAATTACCAGCAACATTCTTCTCAGACCTAGAAAAAAGAACACAGGAATTCATATGGAAATACAAACGTCCAAGAATAGCCAGAACAATTTTTAGCAAAAAAAAAACAAAGCAGGTGGTATCACATTACCAGACTTCAAACTTTACTATAAAGCTACAATCATCAAAACAGCTTGGTATTGGTATAGGAATAGGCATATAGACCAATGGAATAGAATTGAGATTCCAGAAGCAAAACCTCAATTTCTCAATCAACTCATCTTTGACAAAGCCTCAATCACCTACCACTGGGGAGAGGAGAACCTATTCAGTAAATGGTGCTGGGAAAACTGGCTGATCACATGCAGAAGATTGAAACAGGACCCCTATCTATCCCCATGCACAAAGGTTAACTCCAAATGGATCAGAGACCTAAGTGTAAAACCTCAAACCTTAAGAACCTTAGAAAATTAAGGACATATCCTCATGGAAATCGGAACTGGCCTCCAATTCCTGAATAAAACCCAAAACCCACAGGTCATAAGAGAGAGGATAGACAGGTGGGACCTTATTAAACTGACAAGCTTCTGCAAAGCCAAAGAAACCCTCAAGAGAGCAGGGAGACAGCCTACAGACTGGGAAAAAGTATTTGCCAACACCAGGTCAGACAAAGCCTTAACATCTTTGATCTTCAAGGAACTCAAATGTGCTGAAAAGAAAAAAACAAACAACCCCATTATAAAATGGGCAAAAGATATGAACAGACACTTCACAAAGGAAGACATCTGAGCAGCCAACAGACATATGAAGAAATGCTCAACCTCACTAATTATCAGGGAGATGCAAATCAAAACCACACTGCGATACCACCTAACTCCAGTCAGAATGGCAATTATCAACAACTCAAAAAATAACAGCTGCTGGAGAGGGTGTGGAGAAAAGGGAACTCTTCTACACTGTTGGTGGGAGTGTAAACTAGTGCAACCTCTGTGGAAAGTAGTGTGGTGATTCCTAAAAGCTTTAAATATCAACCTCCCATACAACCCCACAATTCCCCTACTGGGAATATATCTGGAAGAACTCAAATCACTCTATAAAAAAGATACCTGCACACGTATGTTTATCGCAGCATTGTTCACAATAGCAAGAACCTGAAAGCAACCATGCTGCCCATCAAAAGAGGACTGGATTTAAAAAATGTGGTACATATACACGATAGAATACTATGCAGCCATAAAAAAGAACAAAATCATGAATTTTGCAGCAACCTGAATGGAACTAGAGTCTATAATACTGAGTGACCTCTCACAAAAACAAAGGTCCGAGTATCACATGTTCTCACTCATATAATGGACCTTGAACATCCAACCTAATACTATAAGAAAATGACTGATAGTAGTTGGAAACTATTGGGGGGGCGGGAGATGGGATTAATGGTAGCAAATATCTGTCTGGGGAGGGAAGCATCTCTTATCAATAAGGTGCCTAACCCTTAACTGTACCCCACAACATCATAATAAAAAATATTGATTATTAAAAAAAAGCAAAGAAAATGACAGACGGTACTGGGAAACTATGGGTGGGGGGAGATGGGATTAACAGTAGCAAATATCTGTCTGGGGATGGGGAAGCAACTCTTGATGCCTGAATGAAACATAATTGTATACCTAACCCTTAACTGTACCCCACAACATCATAATAAAAAAATATTGATTTAAAAAAGAGTCACAAATAGAGAATTTTTGGTATGGAAGGTGTAGTTTAAGTGCCCAGCTTTTGTGAAAGGGTTCAAGACATTACAATTGAGTTTACCTATTTCATGGAGGAGTGCTTCCTCAGGGTTGAGCATCCCTGGATAGCCTATTTGGTTCAGAGTGCTCCACAACTAGAGCAATGGCAGGGTAATCCTCAAGCTCACATCAGTTTGCACACCTGTCACCTAAGAAGGTCCTCAGCGTAACTCTATTGTGCAAGACATTTAAGACAACACCTCTCTAGAGACAAGGCAAAGGTTACATCACTGTCCCAGCTAGGCATCCTCCTTTGCTTCCTACTTTTGAAAGAGGCCCATAGGCTCAACACAACAAACCATATGTGACAATATTACTGGAGACTATCTGACTTTGTGAGGAAATGAGGCCAGGCACCTGGGTGACGTCCTTCATCCAGAGACTAACAGTTATCCCCAAGGACTTCTCTGAAGAAGAGATCCTTGTGAAAAGGAGGAGGACAACTTGGGTGAACAAGATGTCTGCTACCTGTCTAAATTTGCTGTCTCATTTAATCAGTTCATACACATAATGATAAAATTAGATACTTGTTCATGTGGAATCTGTCCAGTAGCCTGAGACAGAAGTTCTTCCATGACTGGAGTCATGTCCAGACAGGTACTTTTGATACAACTTGGACATGCTTCCCTTCATGTCTCAGGTGGGAAAGAGTTCCTCATTCTCAAAGACATATTTCCATAGCAAAACTTGATTATGGGTATTTTGCCAGGGGTTTCTTCTGTGTGTGTTCCCATATCATAAGTTCTGAAGAAAGGTGGTGGCTTGAAAAATTTTGGAAAGTCATTATTGACTTGTGTGCTCCCTCTCACCAGGATACCAGTGGATTCCCTTTGGTCTTTGCCACCATTCCCAGCTCTCTAAGTTACCAGAAGTCACCCAGCTGAGCACAAGTCCATTCTATCGTGAGCCACAGATACATTGACTATTATTAAACAAGCCTGATTCTCTCTTTTACTTAGAGCAGGACTAATGTCCATTCACCCTCCTTTTGGAATAGAAGCATGGGACTCCTAGAACAGCATGCCAAGAGCATCTCAAGGTGCCTTTTTTTTCCAGGTTACCCAGGCCTTGAGGGAAAAACTGCATGCATTGGTGAAGGTTTAGTTTGCCTCCAAGACCAGGAACACCCCCATGATTGATGACCCACAGTGACTGGTAAACCATTGATCATGACAACCAATCAAAGTCATGCTCTCCTCTATGACGGTGCATGCCGTGCAGTCATTCTGAGCAGAATTTTCCACTGAAAGACACAAAGTGAGTTGTGGTGCTCAGCAAGGGATGCTAAAATTCCCAGGACCTGTGATGCCGATTAAAGTATCAGGATAACAAGGGGAATTTTTATAGAGAAACATATTCACATGCTCCACAAGATGGCCACCCGTATTTCAAGTTCTCCAGCACCAAACTAGATTGTACCAAAGGGACAATCATCATTTTCCCCATGTTGGTTTCCCCAACTGTCTTCTAGCCTGGGCCTCAGCGTCATGCCATTGTACGTGACATTTAGTCATCACCGCTCCTCAAGGAAACATGAAGTACTCACCATTGACCCAACAAAGTATCTGCCAATCCCATATATGTAGCAAGGACAGTCATATGCTCACCACAAGTCAATAAGGAACAGCGTTTGGGAGAATATTTCATTTCCAGAGGTTCTGTGGCCAGCCAACTCATTACAGCCCTTTGTTTTTGGGATAGCAGTTTTTTTCCAGGCCAGGTTTTGGGAGAAAAGGAGCCAAAAAGGATGTCAAAAAGAAAACTGATACTTCCACTGGGAGTCTTCTTTTCACAGACCTTTCTTTCAAATACATCCTGACAAGACAATACATTTCAGTTGTGACCTCTTTTTTCTGTCAACATCTGCAATCCCCATGGATCAGGAGCTAAAGATCATAGCATACCCAGGGTTCAGGGTCATACATATTGGATGTGTGTCCTCTCATAACTCAAGTTATCAAGCTGTCTACAGGGTAATAGTTGGGTTTCTTGTGCAATATTTGGAATGTTTGTATCTAGCCCGCTTCTTTTATTCAGTGAGATTTCACCGCTTGAGCTTTCAAGAGTGTTGATGAATTCACAAGTGGATGTCATATCTACTTTTCAGTTTTTGTTCCCTCTCAATATGACTGCAGCCCACTCTACTTGTTTGCATCATCATTCCACATTCCCTGATTCCTCAGAAGACGTGCAACTCAGGCCATCTTCTGGCACAAGTTGAGTGAAAGAATGCTTTAGCATGTATTCATGAGCCTGTCTGTAAAGTTTCTCTAATGCTTGACAAAATCCTCTTCTCCCTGAGTTTAGAAGGGACCATAGACATCACCAAACAACAGGCGTAGAGCATCTGTGGGCTGTCATTTCTCCAGTCTCATACGTGTCTCAAGAGCAAAGGACCTCATATTGGTTCAGAGTTCATTTTGGCTACAGAACTGAGATTTCATGCCAAAGTGGCCCACAGGAACTTATGAATGATGGTAATGACTCCCAATCCTAGCCATGCTCTCTTGCAGCATGGTGCGTGCCATTCATCCAGCATGGGAAGAATATTGTATTGAGAGACACAAAGAGAGAATTTGTGGTGAGGAAGGTGTTGTTTAAGTGCCTGCCTTTTGTGAAAGGGGTGAAGATATTACAATTGAATTTGCCAATTTCATGGAGGAGTGCTTCCTCAGGGTTGATCACTCATGGATATCCTATCCAACTTAGAGTATTCCACAACTAGAGCTATTACAGGGCCATCGTCAAGCTCATGACAGTTTTCACACCTGTCACCTATGAAGGTTCTCATCGTAACTCTATTGCACAAGACTTTTAAGACAGCACCTCTCTAGAGACAAGGAAAAGATCTCATCACTGACCCAGCTAGGCATCCTCCTTTGCTGCCTACTTTTGAAAGAAGCCCATAGGTTCACCACAAGTAACCAAGTGCGAACATATTACTGGAGACTATTTGACTTTGTGAGGAAATGAGGTCAGGCACCTGGGTGACATCTTTCATCCAGAGACTAAAAGTTATTCCCAAGGACTTCTCTGAAAGTGGGATCCCTGTGAAAATGAAGAAGACAGCTTGAGTGAACAAGCTGTCCACTACCTCCTTAATTTTGCTGTCTCATTTAACTGGTTCATCCACATAATGAGGCATTTAGATACCTACTCATGTGGAATCTGTCCTGTAGACTGAGACAGAAGTTCCTCCTTGACTGGAGTCATGTCCAGACAGACACTTTTGATACAGCTTAGACATGCCTCCCTTCGAATTTCACGTGAGAAATAGTTCCTCATTCTCAAAGATGGATTTCTGTAGCAAAGCTTGATTATGGGGCATTTTGCCGGTTTCACCTATGTGTGTTCTCATATCTTAAGTTCTGAAGAAAGGTGGTGGTCTGAACAATAATGGACAATCCTTATTGACTGTGTGCTCCCTCTCAGCAGGAGACCAGTGGATTCTCGTTGGTCTGTGCCACCACTCCCAGCTCTCTCAGTTACCAGAAGGCACCCAGCTGAGGACGTGTCCATTGACATAATGAGCCACAGATACATTGACTATTGTTAAACAAGCCTGATTCTCTCTTTCCTTAGAGCAGGACAAAAGTCTATTAGGCGTCCTTTTGGAAAAGAAGCATGGGACTCCTAAAACAGCATGCCAAGACCATCCTAAGGCACCTTTTTGTCCAGTTTCACCCAGGCCTTGACAGAAAAACTGCATGCATTGCTGAAGGCTCCTTTGCCTCCAATACCAAGAACACCCCCTTGATTAATGATCCTCGGTGACTGGTAAACCATTGGTCATGATAACCAATCGAAGTCATGCTCTCCTCTATGATGGTGCATGCTTGCAACCATTCTGAGAAGAATTTTCCACTGAAAGACACAAAGTGAAATGCGGTGCTCAGCAAGGGATGTTAAAATGGCCAGGACATGGGTTGAAGATTAAAGTATAAGAAAAACACGGGGAATTTTATGGAGTAGCATAGTTACATGCAGTCCAAGATGGCCTCCCATACGTCAAGTCCTCCAGCACCAAACTAGATCGTACCAAAGGGACCATCATAATTTTCCCCAAGTTGGATTATTCAACTGTCTTCTAGACTGGGCCTCAGCGTTATGCCATTGTACTTGATATTTAAGTCATCACCACTCCTCAAGGCAATATAAAGTACTCATCATTGACCCAACAAAAGTATCTGCCAATTCCATATATGTAGCAAGGACAGTCATTTGCTCACCACAAGTCAACCAGGAACAGCGTTTGGGAGAACATTTCATTTTCACAGGATCCGTGGCCAGCCACCTTGTTACAGCCCTTTGGTTTGGAGATAGAAGCTTATTTCCAGGTCAGATTCTGGGAAAAAAGGAGTCAAAAAGGATGTGCTAAAAAGGAAACTGATACTTCCACTGGGAGGCCTCCTCCCACAGACCTTTCTTCCAAATACGTCCAGTCAAGACAATACATTTCAGTTGGGACCTCTGTTTTCAGGCAATGTCTAGCAATCCCCATGGATCAGGAGTCAAAAAACACAGCATACACAGGATTCAGGTTCATAAATATTGGATGCATGTCCTCTCATATCTCAAATTATCAAGTGGTCTACAATGTGATAATTGGGTTTTTTGAGCAATATTTGGAATGTTTGAGTCTAACCTGCTGCTTTTAATCAGTGAGTTGCCACCACTTGAGTTTTCAAGAGGATTGAATTCACAAGTGGATATCATATCTACTTCTTAGTTTTTGACCCCTGTCAACATGACTCCAGCACCCTCTATTTGTTTGCATCACCATTCCACATTCCCCATTTCCTCAGAAGATGTGAAACTAAGGCCATCGTCTAGAACAATTTGAGCAAAAGAATGCTTTAGCATGTATTCATGAGCCTGCATCTCCAGTTTCTCTCATGCTCGACAAAATCCTCTTCTACCTGAGTTTAGAGAAAACCCTGGACATCATCAAACACCAGGCTTAGAGCATCTGCGAGCTTTCTTTGCTCCAGTCTCATACGGGTCTGAAGAGAAAAGGTACTCATATTAGTTCAGAGTTCAGTTTGGCTCCAGAACTTAGAGTTCCCATGCCAAAGTGGCCCATAGTAACTGATAAATAATGGTCATGACTCCCAATCCCAGCCATGCTCTACCAAAGCGTGGTGCCTGCCATCCATCCAGCATGGGCAGAATATTGTATTGAGAGACACAAAGAGAGAATTTGTGGAAAGGAAGGGTTTGTTAAAATGCCCAGCATTTGTGAAAGTGGTGAAGACTTTACAATCCAATTTGCCCATTTCATGGAGGTGTCCTTCCTCAGGGTTGAGCACCCATGGTTAGCCTCTCAAACTTAGAGTGCTCCACAACTAGAGAAATGTCAGGGCTATCCTCAGGATCATGTCAGTTTACACATCTGTCATGAAGGAAGGTCCTCAGTGTAAGTCAACTGCACAAGACTCTTAAGACAACACCTCCCTAGAGACAAGGCATAGATTTCATAGATTTCATAGATCCAGCTAGGCATCCTGTTTTACTGCCTTTTGATGGAGGCCCATAGGCTCACCACAAGTAAACAAGTGCAACCAGATAACTGGAGACTATTTGATTTTCAGAGGAAATGAGGACAGGCAATTGGGTGATGTCCTTCATCCAGGGACTAACAGTTATTCCCAAGGATTTCTCTGAAGAAGGCATCCCTGTGAAAAGGAGGAGGACAGCTTGAGTGAACAAGCTGTATACTACCTCCCTAATTTTGCTGTCTCATATAATCATTTTATCCACACAATTATGAAATTAGATACCAGCTCATGTGGAATCTGACAGGCAGGTTGAGACAGAAGTTCCTCCATAAGTGGAGTGAAGTTCAGACAGGGTCCTTTTGATACAGCTTGGACATGCCTCCCTTTGTATCTCAGTTGGGAAAGATTTCCTCATTCTCTCTCTTTTTTTTTTTTTTTTTTTTTGAGTTGGAGTGTCACTCTGTCACCCAGACTGGAGTGCAGTGGCTGCTCCCGGCCACCGCAGCCTCGACCTGCTGGGCTCCGGTGATCCTTCCACCTCAGTTTTCCAAGTACCTGGAACTACAGGCATGCACTACCACGCCCGGCTGATTTTTTGATTTATTGTAGAGATGAGGTCTCACTGCCCAGGCGGGTCTCGAATCGCGGGCTCAGGCAATCCACTCACCTCAGCCTCCCAAAGATGTGGGATTACAGGTTGCGCCACCAAGCCTGACTGATTTCCTCATTCTCAAAGATGCATTGCCATAGCAAAGCTTCGTTATGGGGCATTTTGCCAGGGATTTAACATGTGTGTTCTCATATCTTGAGTTCTGAAGAAAGGTGGTGGTAAGAAAAATGTTGGACAGTATTTATTACTTGTGTGCCCTCTCTCATCAGGAGACCAGTGGATTATCTTTGCTCTGTGCCACCATTCCAAACTCTCTAAGTTTCCACAAGGTGTCCAGCTGAGGACACGGCCAATTACATCGTGAGCCACAGATACTAGAACTATTAGAAAACAAGCCTGATTCTCTCTTTTCCTTAGAGCAGGATGAAAGTCCATTCGTCCTCCATTTGGAAAAGAAGCATGCGACTCCTAGAAGAACATGCCAAGAGCATCTCAAGGCGCCTTTTTGTTCAGTTTCAACCAGGCTTTGAGAGAAATACTGCATGCATTGGTGAAGGTCCAGCTTGCCTCCAAGATCAAGAACACCTCCTTGATTGATGACCCTCAGTGACTGGTAAAACATTGATCATGACAACCAATCAAAATCATGCGCTCCTCTATGACGGTGCATGCCATGCAACCATTCTGAGCATAATTTTCCACTGAAAGACATAAAGTGTGATGTGGTGCTCAGCAAGGGATGCTAAAATGCCCAGTACCTGGGATGAGAATGAAAGTATTATGTAATCTGGGGAATTTTTTGGAGGAGCATATCCACATGCTCCACAAGATGGCTTCCCATACTTCAAGTTATCCAGCACCAAACTCATTCGTTCCGATGGGTCCATTATCATTTTCCCCCTGTTGGTTTACACAACTGTCTTCTAGGCTGGGCCTCAGCGTCATGCTATTGTACTTGATATTTAAGTCATCACCACTCCTCAAGGCAATATCAAGTACTCATCATTGACCCAACAAAAGTATCTGCCAATTCCATATATGTAGCAAGGACAGTCATTACTCACCAGAAGTCAACCAGGAACAGTGTTTGGGAGATTATTTCATTTTCGTGGTATCCGTGGACAGCCAGTTAGTTACAGCTCTTTGTTTTTGGGATAGTAGCTTACTTCCAGGCTACCTTCTTGGTGAAAAGGAGGCAAAAAGGCATGGCAAAAAGGAAACTGATACTTCCACTGGGAGTTCTCCTCCCACAGAACTTTGTTCCAAATACATCCAGATGAGTCAATACATTTCAGTTGGGACTTCTGTTTTCAGGCAGTGGCTGGTGATCCCCATGGATTAGGAGACAAAGAACACACCATACACAGGGTTCAGAGTGATACATATCCTGTGTGTGGTGAACGATCAGAGGATGCATGCCCTCTCATATCTCAAGTTATAAAGCGGTCTACATGTAATAATTGGGTTTCTTGAGCAACATTTGGAATCCTTGAATCTAACCTGTTGCTTTTAATCAGTGAGTTTTCACTGCATGAGCTTTCAAGAGTGTTGATGACTTCACAAGTGGATATCATATCTACTTCTTAGTTTGTGTTCCCTCTCAACATGACTGCAATTCCCTCTACTTGTTTGTGTCAGCATTCCACATTCTCTGATGCCTCAGAAGATGTGCACTTAAGGACATCATGTGGAACAAATTAAGCAAAAGAATGCTTTAGCATGTATTCATTAGCCTCCATCTCCAGTTTCTCCCGTGCTTGATAAAATTCTCTTCTCTCTGAGTTTAGAGGAGACAATGAACATTATCAAACACCAGGCTTAGGGCACATGCAGGGACACTTTGTTCCAGTTTCATATGGATCTCAAGAGAAAATGTACTCATACTGCTTCAGAGTTCAGTTTTGCTCCAGAACTGAGAGTTCCCATGCCTCATTGGCCCCAGGAACTGATGAATGATGGTCATGACTCCCAATCCCAGCCATTCTCTCCCCTAGCATGGTGTGTGCCATCCATTCAGTGTGGGCAGAATATTTCATTGAGAAACACAAAGAGAATTTTTGGTAAGGAAGGGGTAGTTCAAGTACCCATCTTTTGTGAAAATGGTCAAGACATTACAATTGAATATGTGTATATCATGGAGGAGTGCTTCCTCAGGGTTGAGCACCCCTGGTTAACCTCTCTGGCTTAGAGTACTCCACAACTAGAGCAATGTCAGGGCCAACATCAGGCTCACATCAGTTTGCACACAAGCACGTAAGAAGTTCCTCAGCATAACTCTATTGTGCAAGACTTTTAAGACAACACCTCTCTAGAGACAAGTCAAACATTTCATCATTGACCCAGCTAGGCATCTTTCTTTGCTGTCTCCTTTTGAAAGTTGCCCATAGGCTCACCACAATAACCAAATGCAACCAGATTCCTGGAGACTATTTGACTTTCTGAGGAAATGAGGCAAGTCACCTGGGTGACATCCTTTGTTCAGAGACTAACAGTTATTCCCAAGGACTTCTCTGAAGAAGGGATCCTTGTGAAAAAGAAGAGGACAGCTTGAGTGAACAAGCTGTCTACTACCTTCCTAATATTGCTATGTCATACAATTATTTCATCCACATAATGACGAAATTAGATACATGCTCATGCGGAATCCATCATTTAAGCTGAGATAGCAGTTCCTCCATGACTGGAGTCAAGTCCAGAGATGGTAATTTTGATACAGCTTGGACATGCCTCCCTTCGTATCTCAGGTGGGAAAGAGTTCTGCATTCTCAAAGATTGATTTCTGTAGTAAAGCTTGATTATGGGACATTTTTCCAGGGGTTTCACCTGTGTGTGCTCTGATATCATGAGTTCGGAAGAAAGGTTGTGATTTGAAAAATGTTGGCCAGCCTCTATTGACTTGTGTGCCTCTCTCACCAGGAGAACAGTGGATTCTTTTTGCTGTGTGCCACCATTGCCATCTAAGTTACCAGAAGGCACCCATCTGAGGACATGGCCATTCACATCATGAGCCAAGACCCATTGACTATTATTAAACAAACCTGATTATCTCTTTTCCTTAGAGCAGGACAAAGTCTATTCGCCCTCCATTTGGAAAAGAAGCATGGGCCTCTTATAACAGCATGCCAAGAGCATCTCAAGGTCCCTTTTTGTGCAGTTTCACTCAGGTCTTGAGAGAAAAACTACACACATTTTTGAAGGTCCAGCTTGCCTCCAAGTCCAAAAACACCCCTTGATTGATGACCCTCGGTGACTAGTAAACCATTGGTCATCACAACCAATCTAAGTCATGTACTCCTCTGCGATGATGCATTCCTTGCAGTCACTCTGATCAGAATTATCCACCGAAAGACACAAAATGAGATGTGGTGCTCAGCGGATGATAAAATGCCCAGGACCTGTGAGGGGGATAAATGTATAAGGCTAAAATGGGGAATTTTTATGGAGGAGCATATCCACATGCTCCACAAGATGGCCTCCCATACTTCAAGTTCTACAACTCCAAACTTGATCGTACTGAAGGGACCATCATCATTTTCCCCATGTGGGTTTTCACAACTGTCTTCTAGGCTAGGCCTCAGCATCATGCCATTGTACGTGATACTTAAGTCATCACAGCTCCTCAAGGCAATATAAAGTACTCATCATTGACCCAACAACAGTATCTTCCAATCCCATAAATGTAGCAAGGACAGTCATATGCTCACCACAAGCAACCAGGAACAGCGTTTGGGAGAATATTTCATTTTCAGAGTATCCATGGACAGCCACCTTGTTACAGCCCTTTGATTTCAGGATAGCAGCTTATTCCCTGGCTTGCTTATGAGAGAAAAGGAGTCCAAGATGGGCACGTCAAAAAGGAAACTGATACTTCCACTGGGAGGCCTCCTCCCACAGACCTTTCTTCCAAATTCATCCAGATGAGACAATATGTTACAGTTGGGACCTCTGTTTTGGGGCAACCTCTGGCAATCCCCATGGATCAGGAGCCAAAGAACACAGTATACCCTGGGATCAGGGTGATACATATTGAATGTGTGCCCTCTCATATCTAGTGCTTGATGGTTCAAGAGTGTTGATGAATTCACAAGTGGATATCAAATCTAATTTTTATTTTGTGTCCCCACTCAACATGATTGCAGCAACCTCTACTTGTTTGCATCACCATTCCACATTTTCTGATTCCTCAGAAGATGTACAACTAAGGCTATTGTCTGGAACATGTTGTGGGAAAGAATGCTTTAGCATGTATTCATGAGCTTGCCTCTCCAGTTTCTCTCATGCTCAACAAAATACTCTTTTCCCTGAGTTTAGAGTAGACATTGGACATCATCAAACACCAGGCTTAGAGCATCTGCGGGTTCTCTTTGCTCCAGTCTTATATGGGTCTCAAGAGAAAAGTACTCATATTGGTTCAGAGTTCCATTTGGCTCCAGAACAGAGAGTTCCCATGCCTAAGTGGCCCACAGGAACTTATGAATAAAAGTCATGACTCCCAACTCTAGCAATGCTGTTCTCTAGCACTGAGAGAAAAACTGCACACATTTTTGAAAAGGAGTCAAAAAGGGCGTGTCTAAAAGGAAACTGATACTTCCACTGGGAGTCCTCCTCCCACAGATCTTTCTTCCAAATACATCCAGACGAGACCATACATTTCAGTTGAAACCTCTTTTTTCTGGCAACATCTGGGATCCCTATGGATCAGGAGCCAAAGAACACAGCATACCCAGGGTTCAGGGTGATACATATTGGATGCGTGTCCTCTCATATCTCAAGTTATAAAGTGGTCCACATTGTAATAATTGGGTTTCTTGAGCAATATTTGGAATGTTTGAATCTAGCCTGCTGTTGTAATCAGTGAGTTTTCACCACTGGAGCTTTCAAGAGTGTTGATGAATTCACAAGTGGATATCATATCTACTTCTTAGCTTTTGTCCCCTCTCAACATGACTGAAGCACCCTCTACTTGTTTGCATCACCATTCCACATTCCCTGAGCCCTCAGAAGATGTGCAACTAAGGCCAACGTCTGGCAAAAGTTGAGTGAAAGAATGCGTTAGCATGTATTCATGAGCTTGCCTCTCCAATTTCTCTCATGCTCGCAAAAATCCTCTTCTCCCTGAGTATAGAGGAGACTCTGGACATCATCAAACACCAGGTTTAGAGCATCTGTGAGTTATCTTTGCTCCAGTCTTATACGGGTCTCAAGAGAAAATGTATTCATATTGTTTCAGAGTTCAGTTTGGCTCCAGAACTGAGAGCTCCCATGCCTAAGTGGCTCACAGGAACTTATGAATGATGATCATGATTACCAATCCCAGCCATGCTCTTCTATAGCATGGTGCATGCCATTCATCCAGCATGGGCAGAATATTTCATTGAGTGACAAAAAGAGAGTACTTGCTTAAGGAAGGGGTTTTTTAAGTGCCTGAGTTTTCTGAAATGGGTCAAGACAAAACAATTGAATTATCCTATTTCATGGGGGAGTGCTTCCTAGAATTATCCTATTTCAGGGAGGAGAGCACCCCTGGATAGCTTCTCCGGCTTAGAGTCCTGCCCTACTAGGGCAATGTCAGGACCATCCTGAGGCTCACTTCTGTTTGCACACCTGACACGCAAGAAGGTCTTCAACGTAACACTATTGCACAAGACTTTTAAGACAACACCTCTCTAGAGACAAGGCAAAGATTTCTTTATTGACCCAGCTAAGCATCCTCCTTAGATGCCTTCTTTTGAAAAAGGCTCATAGGCTCACCAAAAGTAACCAATTGTGACCAGATTACTAGAGACTATTTGACTTTCTGAGGAAATGAGGTCAGGCTCCTGGGTGACATCATTCCTCCAAAGACTAACAGTTATTTCCAATGACTTCTCTGAAGAAGGGATCCTTGTGAAAAAGAGGAGGGCAGCTTGAGTGAACAAGCTGTCTACTACCTCCCTAATTTTGCTGTCTCATACAATTGGTTCATCCACACAATGATGCAATTAGATACCTGCTCATGGGGAATCTGTCCAGTAGGCTGAGACACAAGTTTCTGCATGAATGGAGTCAATTCTAGACAGGGTAGTTTAGAAACAGCTTGGACATGCCTCCCTTCACATCTCAGGTGGAAAAGAGTTCCTCATTCTCAAAAGATAGATTTCCATAGCAAAGCTTGGTTATGAGACATTTTGCCAGGGATTTAACCCGTGTGTTTGCATATCTTGAGTTCTGAAGAAGGGTGGTGTTACGAAAATGTTGGACAGTCATTTTTGACTTGTGTCCCCTCTCCCATCAGGAGACCACTGTATTGTCTTTACTCTGTGCCACCATTCCAAGTTCTCTAAGTTTTCAGAATGTGTACAGCTGAGGACTTGGCCCTTCACATCGTGAGTCACAGATACATTGACTATTATTCAGCAAGCCTGATTCTCTCTTTTCCTTAGAGCAGGAAAAAAGTCTATTCATCCTCCATTTGGAAAAGAATCATGGGCCTCCTAGAAGAGCATGCCAAGAGCATCTCAAGGCATCTTTTTGTCCACTTTCACCCAGGACTTGAGAGAAAACTGCACACATTGGTGAAGGTCCAGCTTGCCTCCAAGACCAAGAACACCCCGTTGATTGATGACCCTCGGTGACTGGTAAACCATTGGTCTTGACAACCAATAGAAGTCAGGACTTGAGAGAAAACTGCACACATTGGTGAAGGTCCAGCTTGCCTCCAAGACCAAGAACACCCCGTTGATTGATGACCCTCGGTGACTGGTAAACCATTGGTCTTGACAACCAATAGAAGTCATGCACTCCTCTACGATGGTGCATGCCATGCAGCCATTCTGAGAAGAATTTTCCACTGAAAGACACAGTGTGAGATGTGGTGTTCAGCAGATGCTAAAATGCGCAGGACCTGAGATGACGATTAATGTGTAAGGATAAATTGGGAAATTTTTATGGGGGAGCATATCCACATGCTCCACAAGATGCCTCCCGGATGTCAAGTCTTCCAGCAACAAACTAGATTGTACCATAGGGACCATCATCATTTTCCCAATGTTGGTTTGCACAACTGTCTTCTAGGCTGGGCCTCAGCATCATGCTATTGTACATGATACTTAAGTCATCACCACTCCACAAAACAATATAAAGTACTCATCATTGGCCAAACAAGAGTATCCCCCAATCCCACATATGTATGAAGGACAGTCATATGCTCACCACCAGTCAAGCAGGAACAGCAATTGGGAGGATATTTCATTTTCAGATGATCCTTGACCAGCCACCTCATTACAGTCCTTTGTGTATGGGATAGCAGCTTATTTCCAGGCCACCTTCTGGGAAAAAAGTAGTCAAAATGGGCATGTCAAAAAAGAAACTGATACTTCAACTGGGAGGCCTCCTCTCACAGATCTTTCTTCCAAATACACCCAGACAAGACATTACATTTCAGTTGGGACATCTGTTTTCAGACAACGTCTGGTGGTCCCCATGGATCAGGAGCCAAAGAACACAGCATACCCAGGGTTCAGAATGATACATATTGGATGCATGTCCTCTCATATCTCAATTTACAAAGTGGTCTAGAGTGTAATAATTGGGTTTCTTGAGGAATATTTGGAATGTTTGATTCTAGCCTGCTGCTTATAATCAGTGAGTTTTTACCACTTGAGCTTTAGAGAGTGTTGATGACTTAACAAGTGGATATCATATCTACTTCTTAGTTTGTGTCCCCTCTCAACATGACTACAGCACCCTCTACTTGTTTGTGTCACCATTCCACATTACCTGATTCCTCAGAAGATGTGCAACTAAGGCCATCATCTGGCACAAGTTGAGCGAAAGAATGCTTTAGCATGTATGCATGAGTCTGCCTCTCCAGATTTTCACATGTTCACCTTGTGAGTTTTCAAGAGTTTTGATGATTTCACAAGTGGATATCATATCTACTTCTCAGTTTCTCTCCTCTCTCAACATGACTGCAGCACCCTCTACTTGTTTGTGTCACCATTCCACATTCCCTGAGCCCTCAGAAGATGTGCAACTAAGACCATCGTCAGGCCTAAGGTGAGCGATAAAATGCTGTAGTATATTCATGAGCCTGCCTCTCCAGCTTCTCTCAAGCGTGATAAAATTCTCTTCACCCTGAGATTAGAGGAGATGCTGGACAACTTCAAACACCAGGCTGAGAGCATCTGAGTCTCTCTTTGGTCCATGCTCATATGAGTCTCAGGAGAAAAGATACTCATATTGGTTCAGAGTTAAGTTTGGCTCCAGAATTGAGAGTCCCCATATCTCCATGTGCCGCAGGAACTTATGGATGATGGTCATGAGTCCCAATCCTAGCCATGCTCACCTGTAGGATGGTGTGTGCCATCGATCCAGCATGGCCAGAATATTTCATTGAGAGACACAAAGAGAGAATTTGTGGTAGGGAAGGGGGTGTTCAAGTGCCCCACTTTGGGGAAAGGGTTCAAGAGACTACAATCAAATTTGCCAATTTCATGGAGAAGTGCTCCTTCAGGGTTGAGCACCCCTAGATAACCTCTGTGGCTTAGAGAGCTCCACAACTAGAGTGATGCCAGGGCCATCATCAGCCTCTCGTCAGTTTGCACACTTGTCAGGTAAGAAGGTCCTCAGCATAACTCTATTATGCATGACTTTTAAGACAACTCCTCTTTAGAGACAAGACAAAGATTTCATTATTGACGCAGCTAGGCATCCTGCTTTGATGCCTCCTTAAGAGAGAGGCCCAGAGGTTCACCACAAGTAACAAAACATAACCAGATTACTGGAGACTGTTTGACTTTTTGAGGAAATGAAGCCAGGCACATGGATGACATCCTTCATCCTATAGACTAACAGTTATTCCCTAGGCATTCTCTGAGGAAGGGATCCCTGTGAAAAACAGGAGGACAGCTTGAGTGAACAGGCTGTCTACTACCTCCCTAATTTTGCTGTCTCATACAATCGGTCCCTCCACATAATGATGAAATGAGATACCTGCTAATATGGAATCCGTCCAGTAGGCTTAGACAGAAAGTCCTCCAAGTTTGGAGTCAAGTCCATAGAGGGTAGTTTTGATAAAGCTTGGACACAACTCCCTTCGTATCTCAGGAGGGAAAGCGTCCTCATTCTCAAAGATGGATTTCCGTAGTAAAGCTTGGTAATGTGGCATTTTGTCAGGGGTTTAACATGTGTGTGTTCTCACATTTTGAGTTCTGAAGAAAGGGGGTGGTTTGAATAATATTGGACAGTCATTATTGACTTGTGTGCCCCCTTTCACCAGGATACCAGTAGATTCTATTTGCTCTGTGCCACCATTCCAAGCTCTTTAAGTTCTCACAAGGCGCCTTACTGAGGTCATGGCCATTCACATCGTGCGATACAGATACATTGACTATTATTAAACAAGCCAGGTCCTCTTTTTTCCTTAGAGTGGGACAAAAGTCTATTCACCTTCCATTTGGAAAAGAAGCATGGGTCTCCTAGAACAGCATGCCAAGAGCATCTCAAGGAGCCTTTTTGTCCAGTTTTACCCAGGTCTTGAGAGAAAAACTGCCCACATTGGTGAAGGTTCAACTTGCCACCAAGACCAAGAACTCCTCATTGATTGATGACCCTCGGTGACTGGTAAACTATTGGTCATGAAAACCAATCGAAGTCATGTACTCCTCTACAATGGAGTTGTATGTCATTCTGAGCAGAATTTTCCACTGAAAGACACAAAGTGAGATGAGGTGCTCAGCAAGGGATGCTAAAATGACCAGTACTTGGGATGAGGATTAAAGTATAAGGATAACATAGGGAATTTTTATGGAGGAGCATACCCACATGCTCCACAAGATGGCCTCCCGTACTTCAAGTTCTCCAGCATGAAACTCGATCACAATGGAGGGATCATCATTTTCCCCATATTGGTCTCCACAACTGTCTTCGAGACTGGGCCTCAGCGGCATGCCATTGTACATGATATTTAAGTCATCACTGCTCCTCAAGGCAATAAAATTACTCATCATTGACCCAACAAAAGTATCCACCAATTCCATATAAGTAACAGCGACAGTCATATGCTCACCACAAGTCAACCTGGAACAGTGTTTGGGAGAACATTTGATTTTCAGAGGATCCATGGCCAACCACCTGATTACAGCCCTTTATTTTTGGGATAGCAGCCTATTTCTAGGCCAGTTTCTGGGAGAAAGAGACCCAAAAGGGGTGTAACAAAGGAACTGATACTTTCACTGGGAGACCTCTCTCACAGACCATTCTTTCAAATACATCTAGACGAGATACTACATTTCAGTTGGGACCTGTGTTTTCGGGCAAGATCTAGCGATCCCCATGGATCAGAAGCCAAAGAACACAGCAAACACAGAATTCAGGGTGATACATATTGGATGAATGTCTTCTCATATCTCAATTTATAAAGTGGTCTACAGTGTAATAGTTGGGTTTCTTGAGCAATATTTGAATTGTTTGAATCTAGCCTGCTGTTTGTATCAGTGAGTTTTCACCACTTGACCTTATAAGAGTGTTGATGAATTCACAAGTGGATATCATATCTACTCCTTAGTTTGTGTCTGCTCTAAACATAACTGCAGCACCCTCTACTTATTTGCATCACATTCCACATTCCCTGATTCCTCAGATGATGTGCAACTAAGGCCATCATCTGGCACAAGTTGAGCAAAAGAATGCTTTAGCATGTATTCATGAGCCTGCCTCTCCAGTTTCTCTCATCGTGACAAAATCCTCTTCTCCCTGAGTTTTAGGAAACCCTGGCATAATCAAACACCAGGCTTAGAGAATCTGCAGGCTCTCTTTGCTCCAGTCACGTAAGTTCCTCAAGAGAAAAGGTACTCATATTGGTTCAGAGTTCAGTTTGACTCCACAAGTGGGAGTTCCCATGACTCAGTGGGCCACAGGAACTTATGAATGATGGTCATGACTCCCAATACCAGCATGCACTCCACTAGAATGGTGCATGCCATCGATCCAGTGTGGGCCGAATATTTCATTGAGGGCCACAAAGAGAGTATCTGTGGTAAGGAAAGGGTGGTTAAAGTACCACGCTTTTGGGAAAAGGCTCAAGACATTACAATCGAATTTGCCAATTTCGTGGAGGGGTGCTTCCTCAGGCTTGAGCACCCCTGGGTAACCTCTGTGTCTTAGAGAGCACCACAACTAGAGCTATGCCAGGGCCATCATAAGGTTCACGTCAGTTTTCACACCTGTCACATAAGAAGGTCCTCAGCATAAGTCTATTGAGCATGACTTTTAAGAAAACACCTCCCAAGAGACAAGGTAAAGATTTCATTATTGACCCAGCTAGGCAAACTCCTTTGCTGCCTCTTTTGGGAAGACTCCCATAGGCTCACCACAAGTAACCAAACATGACCAGATTACTGGAGGCTATTTGAATTTCTGAGGAAATGAGACCAGGACCCTGGGTGACGTCCAACTAACAGTTATTCCCAAGGCATTCTCTGAAGAAGGGATCCCCATGAAACATGGAGAACAGCTTGAGGGAAAAAGCTGTCTACAAGCTCCCAAATTATGCTGTCTCATACAATCAGTTCCTCCACATAATGATGAAAGTGATACCTGCTCATGTGGAATCCATCCAGTATGCTGAGACAGAAGTTCCTCCAGGACTAAAGCTAAGTCCAGAGAGGGTACTTTAGATAAAATTTGGAGTTGCCCCTGTTCGTATCTCAGGTTGGAAAGAGTTTCTCATTCTGAAAGAGGGAATTTTGTGGATAGGCTTGGTTATGGGGCATTTTCCCAGGTGGTTAACATGTGTGTGTTCTCACATCTTGAGTTCTGAAGAATGGTGGTAATTTCAAAAATGTTGGACAGTTATTTTTGACATGTGTGCCCCCTCTCACCAGTAGACCAGTGGATTCTCTTTGCTCTTTGGCACCATTCCAAGCTTTCTGAGATCACTGGAGGTACACAGCATGGTACATGACCACTCACATCGTAAGCCACAGATACATTGACTATTATAAAGTAAGCCTGATTCTCTCTTTTCTTAGAGCAGGAGAAAAGACTATTAACCCTCCATTTGGAAAAGATACATGGGCCTCCTAGAACAGCATGGTAAGAGCATCTCAAAGTGTCTTTTCATCTATTTTCACCCAGGCCTCGAGAGAAATACTGCACACATTGGTGAAGGTCCAGCTTGCCTCCAAGACCATGATGTCCTCACTGATTGATGACATTCAGTGACTGGTAAACCATTGGTCATGACTACTAATCACAGTCTTGCACTCTTCTATGATGGTGCATGCCATGCAGCCATGCTGAGCAGAAGTTTCCACTGAAAGACACAAAGTGAAATGGGGTGCTCATCAAGGGATGCTAAAATACCCGGGACCTGAGATGAGGACTACAGTATAAGGGTAACATTGGGAATTTATGGAGGAGCATATCCACATGGGGGTGCTCCACAAGATGGCGTCCTGTACTTCAAGTTCTCCAGCACCAAACTCGATCAAACCGCTGGGAGCATCATCATCTTCCCCATGTTTCTTACCACAACTGTCTCCTATGCTGGGCCTCAGTGTCATGCCATTGTACATAATATTTAAGTCTTTCCCACTCCTGAAGGCAATATAAAGTACACATCTTTGATCCAACAAAATATCCACCAGTCCCATATCCATCACAAGGACAGTCATATGCTCACCACAAGTCAACCAGGAGCAGTCTTTCGGAGAATATTTCATTTTCAGAGGATTGGTGGCCAGCCACATGGTAGCAGCCCTTTGTTGCTGCGATAGCAGTTTATTTCCAGGCCAGCTTCTGGGAGAAAAGGGGCCAAAAAGGGCATGTCATAAAGGAAATTGATACTTCCAAAGAGAGGCTGCCTCCCAGAGACCTTTCTTCCAAATACATCCAGACAAGACAATACTTTTCAGTTGGGACCTCTGTTTTCGGGCAACATCTGGAGATACCCATGAATCAGGAGCCAAAGAACACAGGATACACAGGGTTCAGGGTGATACATTTTGGATGTGTGTCCTCTCACATCTCAATTTGCAAAGCGGTCTACAGTGTAATAATTGGGTTTCTTCAGCAATATTTGGAATGTTTGAATCTAGCCCGCTGCTAGTAATCAGGGAGTTATCACCTCATGAGCTTTCAAGAGTGTTGATGATTTCACAAGTGGATATCATACCTACGTCTTAGTTTGTGTCCCCTATCAATATGACTCCTGCACCCTCTACTTGTTTGTGTCACCATTCCACATTCCCTGAGCCCTCCAAAGATGTGCAACTAAGACTATCATCTTTCACAAGTTGAGCAAAAGACTGCTCTAGTATGTATCATGAGACTACCTCTGCAGTTTCTCTCAAGATCGACAAAATCCTCTTGCCCCTGAGGTTAGAGGACACCCTGGACATCATCAAACACCAGGTGGAGAGCATCTGAAGGTTCTCTTTGCTCCAGTCTCATACGGGTCTCAAGAGAAAAGGTTCTCTTATCGGTTCAGAATTCAGTTTGGCTAGAGAACTGTGAGTTCCCATGCCTCAGTGGGCTGCAGGAACTTATGAATGATTGTCATGACTCCAAATCACAGCCATGCTCTCCCCTAGGATGGTGTGTGCCATCGAGTCAGCATGGACCAAATATTTCATTGAGAGACACAAAGCAAGAATTTGTGGCAATGAAGGGGTAATTAAAATGCCCCACTTTTAGGAAAGAGGTCTGGACATTGCAATCAATTTTACAATTTCTTGGAGGAGTGCATTCTCAGGGTTGAACACCCCTGGATAGCCTCCATGGCTTCGAGAGCTCCACAACTAAAATGATGCCAGGGCCATCATCAGGCTCATGTCAGTGGGCACACCTATCACGTAAGAAGGTCCTCAGTGCAACTCTATTGTGCATGACTTTTAAGACATCAACTCTCTAGACATTGGGCAAAGATTTCATCATTGACCCAGCTAGGCATCCTCCTTTGATGCTTCCCTTGGATAGAGGCCCATAGGCTCACCACAAGTAACCAAATGTGACCAGATTACCAGAGACTACTTGAATTTTTGAGGAAATGAGGCCTGGAACCTGGGTGATGTCTTTCATTTCAGAGACTATAAGTTATTCCCAAGAGCTTCTCTGAAGAAGGTATCCCTGGGAAAAAGAGGAGAACACCTTGAGTGAACAAGCTGTCTACTACCTTCAAAATTACGCTGTCTCACACAGTCTGTTCCTCCACATAATGATGAGAGGAGATACCTGCTCATGTGGAATTCGTCCAGTAGGCTGAGGCTGAGACAGAAGTTCTTCTGGTACAGAAGTCAAGGTCATACAGGGTACTTTTCATACAGCTTGGACATGCTGCCCATCGTATCTCAGGTGGGAAAGATTTCCTCATTCTCAAAGATGGGATTTCATGGAAAAACTTCGTTATGGGGCATTTTGTCAGGTGGTTAAGATGTGTGTGTTCTCACATCTTGAGATCTGAAGAAAAGTGGTGGTTTCAAAAAAGTTGGAAAGTCATTTTTGACTTGTGTGCCCCCTCTCACCAGGATACCAGTGGATTCTCTTTATTCTGTGCCACCATTCCAAGCTCTAAGTTCTTAGAAGTTGTCCAGGTGAAGAAATGGCCATTCACATTGTGAACCACAGATACATTGACTATTATTAAATGAGCCAGATTCTCTCTTTTCCTTAGAGTTGAACAAATGTTTTTTCACCCTCCATTTGGAAAAGAAACATGGGCTTCCTAGAAAAGCATGCCAAGAGCATCTCAAGGCACCTTTTCATCCTGTTTCACCCAGGCCTTGAGAGAAAAATGCACACATTGGTGAAGGTCCATCTTGCCTCCAAGACCAAGAATTCCTGACTTATTGGTGATACTCAGTGACTGGTAAACCATTGGTCATAATAGCTAATTGCAATCTTGCACTCCTCTATAAAGGTGCCTGTCATGCAGTCATACTGAGAAGAAATTTCCATTGGAACACACCAAGTGAGATTTGGTGCTCAGCAAGGGATGGTAAATGCCCAGGACATGGATTGAGGATTAAAGTAAAAGGGTAATATGGGTAATTTTTATGGAGGAGCATATCCACATGGGGCTGTTCCACTAGATGGCCTTCCATACTTCAAGTTCTCCAGCAACAAGTTTGATCGTACAGTCGGGACCATCATCATCTTCTCCATGTTGGTTTCCACAACTGTCTCCTAGGCTGGGACTCAGCGTCATGCCATTGTACGTGATATTTAAGTTATCACCGCTGTCAAGGCAATATAAAGTACTCATCATTGACCCAACAAAAGTATCTGACAATTCCATATCCATCGCAAGGACATTCATATGCTCACCACAAGTCGACCAGACTTGTCAACACCATATTGGAGAATATTTCATTTTCAGAGGATTTCTGGCCAGCCACCTGGTTGCAGCACTTTGTTGCTGGGATAGCAGCTTATTTCCAGGCCAGCATCTGAGAGAAAAGGAGCCAAAAAGGGCGGGTCAAAAGGAAACTGATACTTCACTGGGAGGCTGCCTCCCACAGACCTTTCTTCCAAATACATACAGACAAGACAATACATTTCAGTTGGGACCTCTGTTTTCCAGCAAGAACTGGAGATCCCCATGGATCAGGAGCCAAAGAATATAGGATTCACAAGGCTCAGGGTGATACATTTTGGATGTGTGTCCTCTCATATCTCAATTTTCAAATCAGTCTACAGTGTAATAATTGGGTTTCTTGAGCAATATTTTGAATGTGAAATCTAGCCCTATGCTTGTAATCAGTGAGTTTTAAACTCATGAGCTCTCAAGAGTGTTGATGATTTCACAAGTGGATATCATATCTACTTCTTAGTTTCTGTTCCATCTCAACTTGACTGCAGTGCTCTCTACTTGTTTGCATCACCATTCCACATTCCCTGAACCCTCAGAAGATGTTCAACTAATGCCATCATCTGGCACAAGTTGAGCGAAAGAATTCTTTAGTATGTATTCATGAGCCTGCCTCTCCAGTTCCTCTCATGCTTCACAAAATTGTCTTATACTTGAGGTTAGAGGAGACCGTGGATATCATCAAACACCAGGCTGAGAGCATCTGAAGGCTCTCTTTGTTCCAGTCTCATACAGATCTCAAGAGAAAATGTACTCATATTGGTTCAGAGTTCAGTTTGGCTCCATAACTAAGAATTCCTATGTCGCATGGACCACAGGAACTTATGAATGATGGTCATGATTCCCAGTCCCAGGTCTGCTCACCACTAGGATGGTGCATGCCACTGATTCAGCATGAGCAGAATATTTCATTAAGAGACACAAAGAGAGAATTTGTGGTAATGACTGGGTTGTGGTAATGACCAACTTTTGTCAAAGGGGTGAAGACAATACAATCAAATTTGCCAATTTTGTGGAGGAGTGCTTCCTCAGGGTGAAGCACCATTGGATAACCTCTCCTGTTTAGGGAGCTCCACAACTAGAGTGATGCCAGGGCCATCATCAGGTTCACATCAGTTTGCACACCTGTCACTTAAGAAGGTCCTCAGCGTAACTCTATTATGCATGACTTTTTTTTTTTTATTAATCAGTATTTTTTATTATGGTTTTGTGGGGTACAGTTAAGGGTTAGGTGTACAATTACGTTTCATTCAGGCACCCTGTTGATAAGAGGTGTTTTCCCATCTCCCGACAGATATTTGCTACTGTTAATTCCATCCCCCTCTCCCCCATAGTTTCCCAGTACCGTCAGTCATTTTCTTATAGTATTGCATTGGATGTTCAAGGTCCATTATATGAGTGAGAACATGTGATATTCGGATCTTTGTTTCTGTGAGAGGTCACTCAGTATTATAGAC
>NW_007253927.1:119292-160768 GCF_000164805.1 Carlito syrichta
CATTTTTTTAATCCAGTCCTCTTTGATGGGCAGCATGGTTGTTGCAGGTTCTTGCTATTGTGAACAATGCTGTGATAAACATACATGTGCAGGTATATTTTTTATAAAGTGATTTGTGTTCTTCAGGGTATATTCCCAGTAGGGGGATTGCAGGGTCATATGGAAGGCTGAATTTTTAGAGCTTTTAGGAATCACTACACTGCTTTCCACAGAGGTTGCACTAGTTTACACTCCCACCAACAGTGTAGAAGTGTTCCCTTTGCACCACACCCTCTCCAGCAGCTGTTATTTTTTGAGTTGTTGATAATTGCCATTCTGATTGGAGTTAGGTGGTATCTCAATGTGGTTTTGATTTGCATCTCCCTGATGATTAGTCAGGTTGAGCATTTCTTCATGCGTTTGTTGGCTGCTTGAATATCTTCTTTTGTGAAGTGTCTGTTCATATCTTTTGCCCATTTTATAATGGGGTTGTTTGTTTTCTTCTTTTCAGTATGTTTCAGTTCCTTGTAGATCCAGGATGTTAAGCCTTTGTCAGACCTAGAGTTGGCAAATACTTTTTCCCAGTCTGTAGGCTGTCTCCCTGCTCTCTTGATGGTTTCTTTGGCTTTGCACAAGCTTGTCAGTTTAATAAGGTCCCATTTGTCTATCTTCTCTCTTAAGTCCTGTGGGTTTCGAGTTTTGTACAGGAATTGGATGCCAGTTCCAATTTCCATGAGAGTATTTCCTTCTTTTTCTAAGATTCTTATGGTTTGAGGTTTTACATTTAGGTCTCTGATCCATTTGGAGTTAAACTTTGTGCATGGGGATAGATAGGGGTCCTGTTTCAATCTTCTGCATGTGGTCAGCTAGTTTTCCCAGCACCATTTACTGAATAGGCTCTCCTCTCCCCATTGGTAGGTGGTGGGGCTTTGTCGAAGATGAGTTGGTTGAGAAATTGAGGTTTTGCTTCTGGAATCTCAATTCTGTTCCATTGATCTATATGCCTGCTTCTGTACCAATACCAAGCTGTTTTGATGATTGTAGCTTTATAGTAAAGTTTGAAATCTGGTATTGTGATACCACCTGCTTTGTTTTTTTTGCTGAGGATTGTTCTGGCTATTCTTGGACGTTTGTGTTTCCATATGAATTCCTGTGTTGTTTTTTCTAGGTCTGAGAAGAATGTTGTTGGTAATTTAATGGGTATTGCATTGAATTTGTAGATTGCCTTAGGTAAGATGGACATCTTCACAATGTTGATTCTTCCGATCCATGAGCATGGGATATTTTTCCACTTGTTCGTGTCAGCTTATGCATGACTTTGAAGACAAAACCTCTGTAGAGACAGGGGAAAGGTTTTATCATTGACCCAGCTAGGCATCCTCCTTTGAGGCTTCCTTTGGAAAGACTCCCATAGGCTCACCACAAGTAACCAAACGTGACCAGATTACTGGAGACTATTTGAATTTCTGAGGAAAATAGGCCAGGCACATGGATGACGTCCTTCATCCCAGAGACTAACAATTATTCCCAAGGCCTTTTCTGAAGAAGGTATCCCTGTGAAAAAGAGGAAGACAACTTGAGTGAACAAGCTGTCTACTACCTCCCTAATTATGCTGTCACACACAATCGGTTCCTCCACATAATGATGAAAGGTGATACCTGCTCATGTGGAATCCGCCCAGTATGCTGAGACAGAAGGTCCTCCAGGAGTGGAACCAAGTCCAAACAGGGTACTTTGATACAGTTTGGACATGCCTCCCTTCATTTCTCAGGTTGGAAAGTGTTCCTCCTTCTCAAAGATGGGTTTTAGTGGATAAGCTTGGTTATATGGCATTTTGCCAGGGGTTTATCATGTGTATGTTCTCATATCTTAAGTTTGAAGAAATTTGGTGGTTTCAAAAATTTGGATAGTAATTTTTTACTTTTGTGCCCCCTGTTACCAGGAGACTACTGGATTCTCTTTGCTCTTGGACACCATTCCAAGCTCTCTGAGTTCTCAGGAGGCACACAGTTTAGTAAATGGCCATTCACGTGGTGAGCAACAGATACTTTGACTATTATTAAATGAGCCTGATTTTCTCTTACTTATAGCAGGATAAAAGACTATTCACCCTCCATTTGGAAAAGAAACATGGGCCTCCTAGGGCTGTATGGTAAGAACATATCAAGGCGCCTTTCCATCCATTTTCACCAAGGTCTCGAGAGACAAACTTCATGCATTGGTGAAGATCCAGCTTGCCTCCAAGACCATGTACTCCTCAGTGATGACCCTCAGTGACTGGCAAACCATTGGTCATGACAATGAATCGTAGTCTTGCACTACTCTATGAAGGTGCATACCATACAACCACACTGAGCAGAATTTTCCACAGAAAGACACAAAGTGAGATGAGATACTCAGCAAAGTATGTTAAAATGCCCTGGACCTGGGATGAGGATTAAAGAATAAGGGCAACAGGAAATTTTTATGGAGGAGCATATCCACATAGGGGTGCTCCACTAGATGGCGTCCCGTACTTCCAGTTAGTTCTCCAGCACCAAACTCGATCATCCCGCTGGGACCATCATCATCTTCCCCATGTTTCTTTCCACAACTGTCTCCTAAGCTGGGCCTCAGCGCATGCCATTGTATGTGATATTAAGTCATCATCACTCCTCAAGGCAATATAAAGTACTCATCATTGACATATCAAAAGTGTCTGCTAATCCCATATCCATCGCAAGGACAGTCATATGCTCACCATAAGTCAACAGGAACAGCGTTTTGGAGAATATTTCATTTTCAGAGGATGTGTGGCCAGCCACCTGGTTGCAGCCCTTTGTTGCTGGGATAGCAGCTTATTTCCTGGTCAGCTTCTTGGAGAAAAGGAGAAAAAAAGGGCATGTGGAAAAGGAAACTGATAATTCCACTCTGAGGCTGCCTCCCACAGCCCTTTCTTCCAAATACTTCCAGACGAGACAATACATTTCAGTTGGGACTTCTGTTTTGGGGTAAAGTCTGGAAATCCCCATAGATCAGGAACCAAAGAACACAGGATACACAGGGTTCAGGATGATACATTTTGGATGTGTGTCCTCTCATATCTCAATTTGCAAAGCAGTCTACAGTGTAAAAATTGAGTGTCTTGAGGAATATTTGGAATGTTTGAATCTAGTCTGCTGCTTGTAATCAGTAAGTTTTCACCTTGTGAGCTTTCAAGAGTGTTGATGATTTCACAAGTGAATATAATATCTATTTCTTAGTTTGTGTCCCCTCTCAACATGATTGCAGCACACTCTAATGTTTGCACCAGCATTCCACATTCCCTGAGCCCTCAGAAGATGTGCAACTAAGGCAATATCTGGCACAAGTTGAGCAAAATAATGCTTTATGTGGATGAACTAATTGTATGAGAAAGCATAATTAGGGAGGTAGGAAATCATCTGGCACCAGTTGAGTGAAAGAATGCTGTAGTATGTATTCATTAGCCTGCCTTTCCAGTTTCTCTCTTTTTAGACCAAATCCTCCTCTTCATGAGGTTAGAGAAGACCCTGGACATCTTCAAACACCAGACTGAGAGCATCTGAAGGCTCTCTTTACTCCAGTCTTATATGGTTCTCAGGAGAAAAGGTTATCCTATTGATTCAGAGTTGAGTTTGGCTCTAGAATGAGAGTTCCCATGCCTCAATGGGTCACAGGAACTTATGAATGATGGTCATGCATCCCAATCACAGCTATGCTCACCACTATGATGGTGTGTGCCATCCATCCAGCATGGGCAGAATATTTCATCGAGAGATACAAAGAGAGAATTTGTGGTAATGAAGGGATTGTTAAAGTGCCCCCTTTTGGGAAAATGGTCAAGACAATGTAATCGAATTTGCCAGTTTCATGGAGGAGTGCCTTTTCAGGGTCGAACAACCCTGGATAACCTCTGCGGCTTACAGTACTCCACAACTACAGTGATGTCAGGGCAATCATCAGGCTCACATCAGTTTGCACATCTATAACGTAAGAAGGTCCTCAGTGTAACTCTATTGCACATGAATTTTAACACAACACCTCTCTACAGACAAGGCAAGAATGTCATCATTGACCAAGCTAGGCACCCTCCTTTGCTGCTTCCTTTGGAAAGAGTCCCATTGGCTCACCAAAAGTAACCAAATGTGACCAGATTACTGAACACTATTGAATTTCTGAGGAAATGCAGCCAGGACCCTGGGTGACATCCTTCATCCCAAAGATTATCAGTTATTCTCAAGGCCTTCTCTGAAGAAAGGATCCCTGTGAAAAGGAGGAGGACAGCTTGAGTAAACAAGCTGTCTACTACCTCCCTAATTATGCTTTCTCATACAACTGGCTCATCCGCATAATGCTGAAATCAGATACCTGCTCATGTGGAATCCATCCAGTAGGCTGAGAGAAACGTTCCTCCATGACTGGAGCCAAATCCAGACAAGGTACTTTTGATACAGCATGGACATGCCTCCCTTTGTATTTCAGGTGAGAAAGAGTTCCTCATTCTCAAAAATGTGTTTTCATGGAAAAGCTTTCTATGGGCCATATTGCCAGGTGGTTATCATGTGTGTGTTCTCACATCTTGAGTTCTGAAGAAAGGTGGTGGTTTCCAAAAAGTTGGACAGTCATTTTATCTTGTGTGCCCCCTCTCACCAGGACACCAATGGATTCTATTTGCTCTGTGCAACCATTCCTAGTTCTCTAATTTCTCAGCACCCAGTTGAGGCTCACCACAAGTAATCAAACGCGATCAGATTACTGGAGACTATTTCACTTTCTGAGAAAATGAGGCCAGGCATCTGGGTGATGTCCTTCAGCCCAGAAACTAACAGTTATTCCCAAGGCCTTCTCTGAAGAAGGTATCCCTGTGAAAATGAGGAGGACAGTTTGAGTGAACAAGCTGTCTTGTACCTCCCTAATTATGATGTCTCATACAATTGGTTTTGCCACATAATGATGAAATGAGATACCTGCTCCTGTGGAATCCATCCAGTAGGCTGAGACAGAAGGTCCTCCAGGACTGAGGCCAAGTCCAGATAAGGTACCTTTGATATAGTTTGGGCATGCCTGCCTTCATATCTCAGGTGAGAAAGAGTTCCTCCTTCCTAAAGATGAGTTTTCATGGCAATTCTTGGTTATGGGACATTTTTCCAGGTGGTTGACATGTGTGTGTTCTCACATCTTGAGTTCTGAATAATGGTGGTGGTTTCAAAAAAGCCGGACAATAATTTTTGAATTGTGTGCCCCCACTCACCAGAAGACCAGTGGATTCCCTTCGCTGTGTGCCACCATTCCAAGTTTTCTGAGTTCTTTGAAGGTGCCCCGCTGATGACATGGCCATTCACATTGTGAGCAACAGATACATTGTCTATTATTAAACAAGCCTGATTCTCTCTTTTCTTTAGGGCAAGAAAAAAGTCTATTTACCCTCCATTTGGAAAAGAAACATGGGCCTCTGAAAAAAGCATGCCAAGTGCATCTCAATGCTCCTTCTCATCCAGGTTCCACCCAGGCTTTGAGAGAAAAATTGCATGCATTGGTGAAGGTCCAGCTTGCCTCCAAGACCAAGAACTCCTCATTGATTGATGATCATCGGTGACTGGTAAATCATTGGCTACGACAACCAATTGCAGTCATGCACTCCTGTATGACGTTGCATGAAACACAACCATGCTGAGCAGAATTCTCCTCTGAAAGACACAGAGTGAGATGGGATGCACTGCAAGGGGTGCTAAAATGCCCAGGACCTGGAATGAGAAATAAAGAATAAGGATAACATGAGGTATTTTTATGGGGGAGCATATCCACATGGGGTGCTCCACAAGATGGCCTACTGTATTTCAAGTTCTCCAGCACCAAGCTCAATCATCCCAACGGGACCATCACCATATTCCCCATTTTGGTTTCCACAACAGTCTCCTCGACTGAGACTCAGCGTATTGCCATTGTACGTGATATTTAAGTCATCACTGCTCCTCAAGGCAATATAAAGTACTCATCATTGGTCAAACAAAAGTATCTGCCAATCCCATATCCATAACAAGGACAATCATATGCTCACCACAAGTCAACCAGGAATCGTGTTTTGGAGAATATTTCATTTTCAGAGGATTTGAGGCCAGCCACCTGGTTACAACCCTTTGTTGCTGAGATAGCAGCTTATTTCCAGGCCAGATTCTTGGAGAAAATTAGCCTAAAAGGGCATGGCAAAAAGGAAACTCATATTTTCCCTGGGAGGTTGTCTTCCACAGAACTTTCTTCCAAATACATCCAGACTAGACAATACATTTCAATTGGGACTTCTATTTTTGGGAAACATCTGGCGATCCCCATGGATCAGGAGGAAATTACACAGCATACATGAGGCTCAGGGTGATATATTTTGGATACGTTTCCTCACATATCTTAATTTGCAAAGCAGTCTACAGTGTAATAATTTGATTTCTTGAGCAATATTTGGAATGTTTGAATCTAACCTGCTGCTTTTAATAAGTGAGTTTTCACTGCTGGAACTTTCAAGAGTGTTGATGAATTCACAAGTGGATATCATATCTACTTCTTAGTTTCTGTCCCCTCTCAATGTGACTGCAGCACCCTCTACTTGTTTCCATCAACATTCCACATTTGCTGAGCCCTCAGAAGATGTGCAACTAAGGCCATCATCTGGCACAAGTTGAGTGAAAGAATGCTTTAGCATGTATTCACGAGCCTGCCTCTCTAGTTTCTCTCACACTCAACAAAATCCTCTTCTCCCTGAGTTTAGAGGAGACTATGGACATCATCAAACACCTGGTTTGGCGCATCTGCAGGCTCTCCTTTCTCCAGTCTTATACAGGTGTGAAGAGAAAAGATACTCATATTGGTTCAGAGTTCAGTTTGGCTCCAGAACTGAGAGTTCCCATTCCCAAGTGGCTACTGGAACTTATGAATGATTGTCGTGACTCCCAAACCCATCCATGCTCTCCCAAAGCATGGTGCATGGCATCCATCCAGCATGGGCACAATATTTCATTGAGAGACACAAAGAGAGAATTTCTGGTAAGGAAGGGTTTGTTAAAGTGTCTGGCATTTGTGAAGGGGTCAAGACATTACAATCTAACTTGGCTGTTTCATGGAGGAGTGCTTCATCAGGGTTGAGCACCCATGGATAGCCTCATACTTAGAGTGCTCCACAACTAGAGCAATTTCAGGGCCATCATCAGGCTCACATCAGTTTGCACACCTGTCACGTAAGAAGGTCCACAGCGTAACTCAATTGCACAAGACTTTTAAGACAACACCTCTCTAGAGACAAGGCAAAGATTTCATTACTGATGCAGCTAGGCATCCTCTTATGCTGCTTTCTTTCAAAGGAGGCCCATAGGCTCACCACAAGTAAACAAATGCGACCAGATTACTGGAGACTATTTGACTTTCAGAGGAAATGAGGCCAAGCACCTGGGTAACGTCCTTCATCCAGAGATTAACAGGTATTCCCAAAGATTTTTCAGAAGAAGGGATCATGTGAAAAGGAGGAGGACAGCTTGAATGAACAAGCTGTCTACTACCTCCCTAATTGTGCTGTTTCATTTAATCGGTTCACCCACTTAATGATGAAATTAGATACCTGCCTATGTGTAATCCATCCTGTAGGCTGAGACAGAAGCTCCTCCATGAATGGAGTCAAGTTCAGATGGGGTATTTTGATACAGCTTGGACATGCCTCCCTTTGTATCTCAGGTGGAAAAGAGTTCCTCACTCTCAATGATGAATTTCCATAGCAAAGCATGGTTATGGGGCATTTTGCATGTGGTTTAACCTGTGTGTGTTCTAACATCTTGAGTTCTGAAGATAGGTGGTGTTTTGACAAATTTTTGACTTGTGTGCACCATCTCACCAAGAGACCAGTGGATTCTCTTTGCTCTGTGCCACCATTCCAAGCTCTAATTTTTCAGAAGATGCCCAGCAGAGGACATGGCTATTTACATCATGAGCCACAGATACATTGACTATTATTAAACAAGCCTGATTCTCTCTTTCCTTAGAGCAGGACAAATGTGTATTCACCCTCCATTTGGAAAAGAAGCATGGGCCTCCCAAACAGCATGACAAGAGCATCTCAAGGCACCTTTTTGTCCAGTTTCAACCAGGCCTTGAGAGAAAATCTGCACACATTTGTGAAGGTCCAACTTGCCTCCAAGACCAAGAGCACCTCCTTGATTGATGACCCTCGGTGACTGGTAAACCATTGATCATGACAACCAATCGAAGTCATGCACTCCTCTATGACGGTACATGCCATGCAGTCATTCTGAGCGGAATTTTCCACTAAAAGACACAAAGTGTGATGCGGTGCTCAGCAAGGGATGCTAAAATACTCAGGACCTGGGATGAGGATTAAAGTATAAGGATAACATGGGCAATGCTATGGAGGAGCATATCCACATTCTCCACAAGACGGCCTCCCATACTTCAACTTCTCCAGTGCCAAACTCAATTAAACTGAAGGGACCATCATCATTTTCCCCACGTTGGTTTCCATAACTGTCTTCTAGGCTAGGCCTCAGTGTCATGCCATTGTACGTGATATTTTAGTCATCACCACTCCTCAAGGCAATATAAAGAATTTATTAGTGACCCAACAACAGTATCCGCCAATCCCATATATGCAGCAAGGACAGTCATATGCTCACCACAAGTCAACCAGGAACAGCATTTGGGAGAATATTTCATTTTCACAGGATCTGTGGTCAGTCACCTCATTAAAACCCTTTCTTTTAGGTATAGCAGCTTATTTCCAAGCCAGCTTTTGGGAGAAAAGGAGTCAAAGAGGGTGTGTCAAAAAGGAAACTGATAAATCCACTTGGAGGCTGCCTCCACAGATCTTTCTTCCAGATAAATCTAGATGAGACAATACTTTTTAGTTGGTATCTCTGTTTTCAGGCAATGTAAGGTGATCACCATGATCAGGAGCCAAATACACAGCATACACAGGGTACTATTGATACATTTTGGATGCGTGCCCTCTCATAGCTCAATTTGCAAAGCAGTCTACATGTAATAATTGGCTCTTGAGCAATAATTTTGAATATTTGAATCTAGCCTGCTGCTTGTAATTAGTCAGTTTTCAACCCTGGAGCTTTCAAGAGTGTTGAGGGTTTCACAAGTGGATATGATATCTACTTCTTAGTTTTGGTTCATCTCAACCTGCCTGCAGCACCCTCTACTTGTTTGCATCACCATTCCACAAAACCTGAGCCCTCAGAAGATGTGCCAGAAAGGTCTTCGTCTGACACAGTTTGAGTGAAAAAATGTTTTAGTTTGTATTCACGAGCCTTCCTCTCCAGTTTCTCTCAAGCTTGACAAAATCCTCATTTCCCTGAGGTTACAGGAGACCCTGGACATCATCCAACACCAGGCTGAGAGCATCTTAAAGCTCCCTTTACTCCAGGCATGAAATGTAGCCATGCTTAGCAGAATATTCCAGTGAAAGATACAAAGAAAGATGGGGTGCTCTACAAGGGATGCTAAAATGCCCAGAACCTGGGATGAGGATTAAAGTAAAAGGACAAAATGGGAAATTTTTATGGAGGAGCATATTCACATGGGGTGCTCTGGAATATGGCTTCCTGTTCTTCAAGTTTGCCAACACCAAACATGATCGTAATGACGGAACCATCACTATCTACCCTATGTTGGTTTCTACAACTGTCTCCTACGCTGGGCTTCAGCGTCATGCCATTGTATGTGATATTTAAGTCATCACCGCTCCTCAAGGCAATATAAAGTACTTATCATTGACCCCAAAAAAGTATCAGCCAATCCCGTATCCATTGCAAGGACAGTCATATGCTGACCACAATCAAGCAGGAACAGCATTTGGGAGAATATTACATTTGCAGAGGATTCGTGGCAAGCCACCTGGTTGCAGCCCTTTGTTACTGGGATAGTAGCTTATTTCCAGGCCAGCTTCTGGAGAAAAGGAGCCAAAAAGGGCATGTCAAAAAGGAAACTGATACGTGCCTTGGGAGGCTGTCTCCCACAGACCTTTCTTCCAAATACATCCAGAAGAGACAATATATTTCAGTTGGGACCTCTGTTTTTGGGCAACATCTGGCAATCCCCATGACTCAGGATCCTAAGAAAACAGTATACACGGAGTTCAGGGAGATACCTTTTGGATACATGTCCTCTCATAACTCAATTAGTAAAGCCGTCTACAGTGTAATAATTGGGTTTCTTGAGCAATATTTGGAATGTTTGCATCTAGCCTGCTGCTTGTAATCAGTGAATTTTCAACTCCTGAGGTTTGAAGGGTGTTGATGATTTCACTAGAGGATATCATATCTACTTCTTCATTTCTGACCTCTCTCAACATGACTGCAGTACCCTATATTTCTTTGCGTGTCCATTGTACCTTCTCTGAACCCTCAGAAGATGTGCAACTAAAGCCATCGTCTGGCACGAGTTGAGCAAAAGAATGATTTTGGATGTATTCATGTGCCTGCCTCTCCAGTTTCTCTCATGCTCGACAAAATCCTCTTCTCCCTGAGTTTAGAGGAGACCATGTACATCATCAAACACCAGGTTTAGAGCATCTGTGAACTCTCATTGCTCCAGTCTCATACGGGTCTCAAGAGAAAATGTACTCATATTGGTTGAGTTCAGTTTGGCTCCAAAACTGAGAGTTCACATGTCTCCGTGGGCCACAGGAATGTATAAATGATGGTCCTGACTCCCAACCCCAGCCATGCTCTCCCCTAGTATGATGCATGTCCTCGATCCAGTGTGGGTAGAATATTTTATTGACAGACACAAAGAGAGAATTTGTAGTAATGAAGGGGTTGTTAAAGTGCTGGGCTTTTGTGAAAGGGGTGAAGACATTACAATCGAATTTGCCAATGTCGTGGAGGAGTGCTTCCTCAGGGTTAAGCACCTCTGGATAATTTCTCCCACTTAGAGAGAGCTCCACAACTAGAGTGATGACAGGGCCATCATCAGGTTCACTTCAGTTTTCACTCCTGTCATGTTAGAAGGTCCTCAGTGTAACTCTATTGTGCATGAGTTTTAAGACAACACCTCTCTAGAGACAAGGCTAAGATTTCATCATTGACACAGCTAGGCATCCTCCTTTGCTGCCTTCTTTGAAAGAGGCACATAGGCTCACCACAAGTAACCAAATGTGACCAGATTACTGGAGATTATTTGACTTTCTGAGGTAATGAGGCCAGGCACCTGGGGGTCGTCTTTCATCCCAGAGTCTAACATTTTTTTTCCAAGGCCATCTCTGAAGAAGGGATCCCTTTGAAATGGAGTGGGACAGCTTGGGTGAACAAGCTGTCTAGTACCTTCCTAATTATGCTGTCTCATACAATCGTTTCCTCCACATAATGATGAAATGAGGTACCTGCTCATGTTGAACCTGTCAAGTTGACTGAGACTGAAGTTCCTCCAGGACTGGAGTCAAATCCAGGCAGGGTAATTTTGATACAGCTTGCACATGCCTCCCTTCATTTCTCAGGTGAGAAAGAGTTCCTCACTCTCAAAGATGGGTTTCATGGCAAAGCTTGGTTATGGGGCATTTTGCCAGGTGGTTAACATCTGTGTGTTCTCACATCTTGAGTTCTAATGAAGGTGGTGGTTTCAAAAGATCAGACAGTCATTTTTGAATTGTGTGCCTTCTCCCATCTGTAGACCAGTTAATACTCTTTCCTGTGTGCCACCATTCCAAGCTCTCTAATTCTCCAAAGGCACCCAGCTGATGACATACCCAGCCACATCATGAGCCACAGACACACTATTATTAAACAAGCCTGATTTTCTCTTTTCCTTATAGCATGACAGAAGTGTATACACCCTCCATTTGGAAAAGAAACTTTGGCCTCCTAGAACTGCATGCCAAGAGCATCTCAAGGTGACTTTTCTTCCTGTTTCACCCAGGTCTTGAGAGAAAAACTGCATGCATTCGTGAAGGTCCAGCTTGCCTGCAAACCCAAGAACTCCTCATTGATTGATGACCCTCGGTGCCTGGTAAACCATTGGCCTTGACAACCAATTTCAGTCATGTACTTCTCTACGATATTGCCATGCTGAGCAGAAGTTTCCACTGAAAGACACAAAGTGAGATGGGGTGCTCTGCAAGTGATGCTACAATGCCCAGGACCTGGAATGTGGATTAAAGTATAAGGAAAACATGGTGAATTTTTATGGAGAAGCATATCCACATGGGGTGCTCCACAAGATGACCTGCTCTACTCAAATTCTCCAGCACAAATCTCTATCCTACCGCTGGGACCATCATCATCTTACTCTAGTTGGTTTCCACAACTGTCTCCTAGACTGGACCTCAGCGTCATGCCATTGTATGTGATATTTAAGTCATCACCGCTCCTCAAGGCAATATAAAGTACTCATAATTGACCCAACAAAAGTATCCACCATCCCATATCCATCACAAGGACAGTCATATGCTCACCACAAGTCAACCAGGAACAGTGTTTTGGAGAATATTTCATTTTCAAAGATTTTATGGGCAGCAACCTGGTTACAGCCCTTTGTTGCTGGGATAGCAGCCTATTTCCAGGTCTGCTTCTGGGAACAAAGGAGCCAAAAAAGGACATGTCAAAAAGGAAATTGATACTTCTCCTCAGAGGCTGCCTCCCACAGAACTTTTTTCCAAATACATACAGACGAGACAATGCATTTCAGTTGGGACTTCTGTTTTGGGGCAATGTCTGGCAATCCCCATGGATCAGGAACCAAAGAACACAGGGTTCAGGGAGATACATTTTGGATGCGTGTCCTCTCATATCTCATTTTGCAAAGAGGTCTACAGTGTAATTATTGGGTTTCTTGAGCAATATTTGTAATGCTTGAATCTATCCTGCTGTTTGTAATCAGTGAGTTTTCACCTCTTGAGCTTTCAAATTGTTGATGATTTCACAAGTGGAAATTATATCTACTTCTTAGATTGTGTCCCCTCTCAACATGACTGCAGCACTCTGTGTTTGTTTGCATCACCATTCCACATTCCCTGAGCCCTCAGAAGATGTGCAACTAAGGCCATCGTCTGGCATAAGTTGAGTGAAAGGATGCTTTAGGATGTATTCCTGAGCCTGCCCCTCCAGTTTCTCTCATGCTCGACAAAATCCTCTTATCCCTGCAGATAGAGGAAACCCTGAACATCATCAAAAACCAGGCTGAGAGCATCTGAAGGCTATCTTTGCTTCAGTCTCACACATGTCTCAAGAGAAAAGGTACTCATATTGGTTGAGAGTTCAGTTTGGCTCCAGAACTGTGAGTTCACATGCCTCAGTGAGCCAGGGACTTATGTGTGATGGTCATGACTCCCAATCCCAGTCATGCTCTCCCCTATGATGGTATGTGCCATTGATCCAGCATGGTCAGAATATTTCATTTAGAGACACAAAGAGATAATTTGTGGTAAGGTCAGGGTTGTGAAAGTGCCCACTCTTGGGAAAGGGATCAAGACATTATAATCGAATTTGCCAATTTCATGGAGAAGTGCTTGCTCAGGATCAAGCACCCCTGGATAACCTCTCAGGCTTAGAGAGCTCCACAGCTAAAGTGATGCCTGGGCCATCATCAGGCTCATGCCAGTTTGCACACCTGTCAGGTAAGAAGGTCCTCAGCGTAACTCTATTGCACATGACTTTTAAGACAGCAACTCTATAGAGACAAGGCAAAGATTTAATCATTGACCCAGCTAGGTATCCTCCTTTGCTACCTCCTTTTGAAAGAGACATATAAGCTCAACACAAGTAACCAAACTCGACCAGATTACTGTAGACAGTTTAACTTTCTGAGGAAACGAGGCCAGGCACCTGGGTGATGTCCTTTGTTCCAGGGATTAAGTTATTCCAAAGGCTTTCTCTGAAGAAGGGATCCCTGTGAAAAAGAGGACAGCATGAGTGAACAAGCTGTCTAGTACCTCCCTAATTATGCTTTCTCATGCAATCGATTCCTCCACATATTGATGAAATGAGATACCTGCTAATGTGGAATCTGTCCAGTAGGCTGAGATAGAATGTCCTCCAGGACTGGTGCCAAGTTCAGAAACGGTACTTTTGATACAGTTTGGACATGCCTAACTTCATATCTCAGGTGGGAAAGAGTTTCTCATTCTCAATGATGGGTTTTCATTGCAAAGCTTGGTTATGGGGCATTTTGCCAGGTGGTTAACATGTGTGTGTTCTCACACCTTGAGTCCTGAAGAAAGGTGGTGGTTTAAAAAAGTCAGACAGTAATTTTTGACTTGTATGTCCCCTCTCAACAGGAGACAATTGGATTTTCTTTGCTCTGTGACACCATTCCAAGCTCTCTAAATTCTCAAAAGGTGACCAAATGAGGACATAGCCATTCACATCGTGAGACACAGATACATTGACTATTATTAAATGAGTCTGATTCTCTCTTTTCCTTAGAGAAGAACAAAAATCTATGCACCCTACATTTGGAAAAGAAATATGGGCCTCCAAGAACAGCATGCCAATAGCAACAAACGGTGCCTTTTCGTCCAGTTTCACCCAGGCCTTGAGAGAAAAACTGTACTCATTGGTAAATGTCCAGCTTCCCTCAATACCAAGGACTACTCACTGATTGACGACCCTTGGTGACTGGTAAACCATTGGTCATGACAACCAACTGCAGTCATGCACTCCTCTATGATGGTGCATGCCATACAGTCATGTTGAGCAGACTTTTCCACTGAAAGACACAAAGTAGGATGGGTGCTCTGCAAGGGATGCTACAATGTCCATGACCTGGGATGAGGATTAAAGTATAGAAATAACATATGGAATTTTTATGGAGGAGTATATCCACATGCGTTGCTCCACAAAGTCGCCTCCCATACTTCAAATTCTCCAGTACCAAACTCGATCATACCACCTGGACCATCATCTTCTTCCCCATGTTGGTTCCCACAACTGTCTCCTAGGCAGAGCCTCAGCGTCATGCCATTGTACATGATATTTAAGTCATTACCTCTCCTCAAGGCAATATAAAGTACTCATCATTGACCCAACAAAAGGATCAGACAGTCCCATATCCATTGCAAGGACAGTTATATGCTCACCATAAGTCAACCAGGAACAGTGTTTTGGAGAATTTTTTATTTTGAGAGAATTCGTGGTCAGTCACCTGGATGCAGTCCTTTGTTGATGGGATCGCAGCTTATTTCCAGGACAGCTTCTGGGAGAAAAGATACCAAAAAGGGCATGTCTAAAAGGAAAATGATACTTCCCCTGGAAGGCTGCCTCTCATAGACCTTTCTTCCAAATACATTCAGGTGAGAAAATACATTTCAGTCAAGACCTCTCTTTTGGGCAATGTCTGGTGATCCCCTTGGATCAGGAGCCAAAGAACACAGCATACACAGGGTTCAGGGTGATACATTTTGGATGCGTGTCCTCTCATATCTCAATTTGAAAAGAGGTCTACAGTGTAATAATTTTGTTTCTTGAGCAATATTTGGAATGTTTGAATCTAGCCTGCAGCTTGTTCAGTGAGTTTTCATTGCTTGAGCTTTCAAAAGTGTTGATAATTTAACAAGTGGATATCATATCTACTTCTTAGTTTGTGTCTGCTCCTCAACATGACTGCAGCACCCTGCACGTCTTTGCGTCAACATTCCACATTTCCTGAGCCATCAGAAGATATGCAACTAAGGCCATCATCTGGCACAAATTGAGCAAAGAATGCTTTTGGATGTATTCATGAGCCTGTCCCTCCAGGCTCTCTCATGCTCGACAGAATCCTCTTCTCCCTGAGGTTGCAGGAGACCCTGGACATCAGTAAACACCAAGCTGAGAGCATCTGAAGGCTCTCTTTGATCCAGCCTCACACAAGTCTCAAGAGAAAAAGTACTCATATTGGTTCAGAGTTCAGTTTGGCTCCAGAACTGAGAGTTCCCATGCCTCAATGGGTCGCAGGAACTTATGAATGATGTTCATGACTCTCAATCCCAGCCATGCTCTCCTCATTATGGTTCATTCCATTGATCTAATGTGGGCAGAATATTTCATTGAGAGACACAAAGAGAGAATTTTAGCTAAGGAAGGGGTTATTAATGTGCCCCACTTTCATGAAAGGGTCAAGACATAACAATCAAATTTTCCAATTTTGTGGAAGAGTGCTTCCTCATGGTTAAGCTCCCCTGGATGGCCTCTCTGGCTTAGAGATCTCCCCCAACTAGAGTGATGCCAGGGCCATCATCAGGCTCATGACAGTTTGCACATCTGCCACACTAGAAGGGCCTCAGCCTAACTCTATTGAGCATGACTTTTAAGACAATACCTCTCTAGAGACAAGGCAAAGTTTTAATCATTGACCCAATCAGACCTCCTCCTTTTCTACCTCATTTTGAAAGAGGCCTATAAGCTCACCACAAGTAACCAAATGGGACCAGATTACTGGAGACTATTTGAATTTCTGAGGACTTGAGGCCAGGCACCTGACTGATATCCTTCACTCCAGAGACTGATAGTTATTCCCAAGGCCTTTGCTGAAGAAGAGATCCCTGTGAAAAGGAGGAGGACAGCTTATGTGAACAAGCTGTCTAGTATTTCCCTAGGTATGCTGTCTCACACAAGCATTTACTCCACATAATGATATGAGCTACCGGCTTATGTGGAATTCCTCCTTTAGGCTGAGAGAGAAGATCCACTAGAACTGGAGCCATGTCCAGACAAGGTACTTTTGATGCAGCTGGGACATGCTGCCCTTCATATCTCAGGTGGGAAAGTGTTCCTCAGTCTCAAAGATGGATTTTTGTGGCAATGCTTGGTTATGCACCATTTTGCCAGCAGGTTGACCTGAGTGTGTTCTCCCATCGTGAGATCTCAGGAAATATGGTGGTTTCCAAAATTTTCACAGTGATTTTTGACTTTTGTGCCCCCTCTCACCAGGAGTACGGTGGATTCTTTTTGCTCTGTGCCACCATTCCAAACTCCCTAATACTCAGTAGACACCAAGCTGAGGACATGGCCATTCACATCGTGAGCCACAGATACCATTACTATTTTTAAATGAGCATGAATCTCTCATTTCTGTAGTGCACAACAAAACTCTATTCTCTCTCCATTTGGAAAAGAAACATGGGCCTCCTCGAATACCATGAGAGCCTCTGGAGGCTCCTTTTTGTCCAGCTTCACCCAGGTGTTGAGAGAAACCCTGCAGGTATTGGTGAAGGTCCAGCTTGCCTCCATGAGCAGGAACTCCTCAATGATTGATGAACCTTGGTTACTGGTAAATCACTGGTCATGACAACTGATCGCAGCCATGCACTCCCCTAGGAAGATGTATGCCATGCAGCCACACTGAGCAGAAGTTTCCACTGAAAGACACAAAGTGAGATGGGCTGCTCAGCAAGGGGTACTTAAAATGCCTAGGACTTGGGTTGAGGATTAAATAAAAAGGACAACATGGGGAAATTTTATGGAGGAGCATAACCACAGACTGATGCTCCCCAAGATGGCCTCCCTTACTCCAAGTTCTCCAGTATTAAAAACGATTATACTGCCAGGACCAACATCATCTTCCCCATGTTGGTTTCCACAACTGTGTCCTAGGCTGGGCCTCAGTGTCATACCATTGTACGTGATATTTAAGTCATCACCGCTCCTCAAGGCAATATAAAGTCCTCATCATTGACCCAACAAAAGTATCTGCAAATCCCATATCCATCGCAAGGACACTTATATGCTCACAAGTCAACCAGGATTATCGTTTTGGAGAATATTTCATTTTCAGAGGATCCCTGGCCAGCCACCTGGATGCAATCCTTTGTTGCTGGGATAGCAGCATATTTCCATGCCAGCTACTGGGAGAAAAGGAGCCAAAAAGCACGTGTCAAAAAGGAAACAAATACTTCCACTGGGATGCTGCCTCCCACAGACCTTTCTTCAAATACATGTAGATGACACAATACATTTCAGTTGGGACCTCTGTTTTCAGGCAATGTCTGGCGATCCCCAACGATCAAGAGCCAAAGAACACAGCATACATGGGGTTTAGGGTGATACATTTTATATGCGTATCCTCTCATATCTCAAATTGCAAAGTGGTCTACAGTGTAATAATTAGGTTTCTTGAGCAATATGTGAAATGTTTGAATCTTGCCTGCTGCTTGTAATCAGTGATGTTCCACCTCTTGAGGTTTCAAGAGTGTTGAGGATTTCACAAGTGGATTTTTTATCTACTGCTTAGTTTGTGTCCCCTCTCAACATGACTTTGGCACCCTCTACTTGTTTGCATCACCATTCCACACTCCCTGAGACCTCAGAAGATGCGTGACTAAGGTCATCTGGCAGAAGTTTAGAAAAATAATGCTTTAGTATGTATTCATGTGCCTGGCTGTCCAGTCTCTCACGCTCGACAAAATCCTCTTCTCCCTGAAGTTGGAGGAGACTCTTGGACCTCATGAAACACCAGGTTGAGAGCATCTGAAGGCTGTCATTGCTCCAGTATCATACGGGTGTCAAGGGATAAAGTACTTGTATTCATTCAGAGTTCAGTTCAACTCCAGAACTAATAGTTCCTTTGCCTCAGGGGGCCCACTGGATCTTATGAACTAATGATGGTCATGACAAGTAACCAAACATGATAAAATTACTGAAGACTATTTGACTTTCTGAGGACATGAGGCTGATATCCTTCACTCCAGAGACTGACAGTTATATCCAAGGCCTTCTCTGAAGAAGAGATCCCTGTGAAAAGGAGGAGGACAAGTTGTGTGAATAAGCTGTCTAGTACCTCCCTAGGTATGCTGTCTCACACAAGCATTTCCTTCACATAATGATGATATGAGCTACCTGTTTATGTGGAATCCCTCCATTAGGCTGAGAGAGAAGGTCCACCAGAACTGGAGCCATGTCCATACAGCGTATTTTTGATACAGCTGGAACATGCCACCCTCATATCTCAGATGGGAAAATGTCCCTCAGTCTCAAAGATGGGTTTTGTGGCAATACTTGGTTATGCACCATTTTGCCAGCAGGTTGACCTGAGTGTGTTCTCACATCTTGAGTTCTCAAAAAATATGGTGGCTTAAAAAAAGTTGCACAGTCATTTTTTACTTCTGTGCCCCCTCTCACCAGGAGTACGGTGGATTCTCTTTGTTCTGTGCCACCATTCCAAGCCCCCTAAGTACTCAGAAGACACCCAGCAGAGCACACAGCCATTCATATCGTGAGCCACAGTTACCTTTGCTATTACTAAATGAGCCTTGTTATCTCATTTCTGCAGAGCATGACAAAACTCTATTCTCCCTCCATTTGAAAAAGAAACATGGGCCTCCTCGAACATCATGCCTAGAGTATCTCGAGGCTCCTTTTTGTCCAGCTACACCCAGGCCTTGAGAGAAAACTGCACGCATTGGTGAAGTTCCAGCTTGCATCCACGAGCAAGAACTACTTTTTTTTTTTTTGAGTTGGAGTCTCACTCTGTTGCCCAGACTGGAGTGCAGTGGCTGCTCCCAGCCACCACAGCCTTGATCTGCTGGGCTCTGGCGATCCTTCCACCTCAGCCTTTCAAGTAACTGGAACTACAGGTGTGCACTACCACACCCAGCTGATTTTTTTTTTTGATTTATTGTAGAGATGAGGTCTCACTGCCCAGGTGGGTCTCGAACCCACAGGCTCAGGCAATCCACTCACCTCAGCCTCCCAAAAGTGCGGGATTACAGGCTGAGCCACCGAGCCTGGCTAAGAACTACTTTTTGATTGATGATCCTCGGTGACTGGTACATCATTGGTCATGACATCCAATTGCAGTCATGCACTCCTCTATGACAGTGCACGCCATGCTGCAATGATGAGCAGACGTTTCCACTGAAAGACAAAAAAGGAGATGGGATGCTCAGCAAGGGGTGCTAAAATGTCCGTGATTCAGGATGAGGATTAAAGTATAACTGTGAAATTTTATAGAGGAGCATATCCACATGATGGTGCTTCCCAAGATGCCTCCTGTAATTCAAGTTCTCCAGCACCCAACACAATCGTACTGCTGGGACCATCATCATCTTCCCCATGTTGGTTTCCACAACAGTCTCCTAGGCTGGGCCTCAGTGTCATGCCATTGTATGTGGTATTTAAGTTATCACTGCTCCACAAGGCAATATATATTCCTCATCATTGGGCCAACACAAGGATCAGCCAATCCCATATACCTCATAAAGACAGTCACATGCTCACCATAAGTCAACCAGGAACAGCATTTTGGAAAGTATTTCAGTATAGGAGGATTCGTTGCCAGCCACAGGGATGCAGCCCTTTGTTGCTGGGATAGGAGCTTATTTCCAGGCCAGCTTCTGGAAGAAAAGGAGACATAAAAGCCATGTAAAAAGAAAACTGATACTTCCACTGGGACGCTGCCTCCCACAGACTTTCCTCCAAACACATCCAGATGAGACAATACTTTTCAGTTGGGACATCAGTTTTTGGGCGACGTGTAGTGATCCTCATGAATCAGGAGCCAAAGAACACAGCATACACAGGGTTCAGGGTGAGATATTTTGGATGAGTGTCCTCTCATATCTCAATTTGCAAAGCTGTCTACAGTGTAATAATTGGGTTTCTTGAGCAATATTTGGAATGTTTGAATCCAACTTGCTGCTTGTAATCAGTGAGTTTTCACCTCTTGAGATTTCAAGAGAGTTGATGATTTCACAAGTGAATTTCATACCTCTTCTTAATTTGTTTCCCCCTTCAACATGACTGTGTCACCCTCTACTTTATGTGTCACCATTACACACTCCCTGAGACCTCAGAAGATGTTCAACTAAGGTCATAGTCTGGCACAATTTGAGCGAAAGAGTGCTTTAGTATGTTTCCATGAGGTTGGCTGTCCAGTTCCTGTCACACTAGACAAAATCCTCCTCTCCCTGAGGTTAGAGGAGACAATTGAACCTCATCAAACACCAACCTAAGAGCATCTGTAGGCTCTCTTTGCACCAGTCTCATATGGGTCTCAAGAGAAAAGCTACTCATATTGGTTCAGAGTTAGGTTTGGCTCCAGAACTGAGAGTTCCCATGCCTCAGGGTGCCCACAGGAACTTATGAATGATGATCATCACTCCCAATTCCATTCATGCTCTCCCCTAGGATGGTGCATGCCATGGAGCCAGCAAGGGCAGAATATTTCATTGAGAGACACAAAGAGAGAAACTGAGCTAAGGAAGGGGTTGTTGAAGTGCCCTACTTTTGTGAAAGGAGTCAAGACATAACAATCGAATTTGACAATTTTGTGGAGGAGTTGTTCCTCGGGTTTGAGCACCCCTGGATATCCTCTCTGGCTTACAGAGCTCCACAATTAGAGTGATGCCAGGGCCAGCATCAGGCTCATGTTGGTTTGCACATTTGTCATCTAAGAGGATCTCAGTGTAACTCTACTGAGCATGAGTTTTAAGACAACTCCTCTCTAGATACAAGGCAAATATTTCATCATTGACCCAGCTAGGAATCCTCCTTTGCCTACTCTTTTTGAAAGAGGCACATAGGCTCACCACAAGTGACCAAATGCCACCAAATTACTGGAGACTCTTTGACTATCTGAAGACACGAGGCCAGGCACCTGGCTGACATACTTCGTCCCAGAGACTGGTAGCTATTCCCAAGGCTTTCTCTGAGATGGGGTCTCTGTGAAAAGGAGGAGGACAGCTATTTTGAACAAGCTGCCTTGTACCTCCCTAGGTATGTCGCCTCACCCTAGTGTTTCCTCCACATAATGATGAAATGAGATATGTGCTCATGTGGAATTCGTCCAATAGGCTGAGTCCAAGGTCCAACAGTACTGGAACCAAATCCAGAGAACTTTTGATAGAGTTTGGACATGCCTCCCTTCCTATCTCAGGTGGGAAAGTGTTCCTCAGGTTCAATAATGGGTTTTAATGGCAAAGCTTGATTATGAGGCATTTTGCCAGCAGGATGACATGCGTGTGATCTCACATCTTGAATTCTCAAGAAAGATGGTGGTTTCAAAAATGTTGGACAGTTTTTTTTTTTATTTGTGGGCCCCCTCTTACCAGGAGTCCAGTAGATTCTCTATGCTCTGTGCCACCATTCCCAGCTCTCAAAGTACTCAGAAGATGCCCAGAAGAGTACAGGGCCATTCACATAGTGAGCCACAGGGACCTTTACTCTTATTAAACAAGCCTCATTCTCTCATTTCTGTAGAGCAGGACGAAACTCTATTCTCCCTCCATTTGGAAAAGACATACGGGTCTCCTCGCACAGCATGCCAAGACTATATTGAGATTTTTATTTTGATCCAGCTTCACACAGAACTTGAGAGAAAAACTGCATGCATTGGTGAAGGTCTAGCTTGCCACCCTGAGCATGAACTCCTTTTGGATTGATGACCCTCGGTGACTGGTAAATCATTGGTCATGATAACTGATCACAGCCATGCACTCTTCTACGATGGTGCATGCCATGCAGACATGCTGAGCAGAAGTTTCCACTGAAAACACAAATTAGATGGGGTGCTCAGCAAGTAGTGCTAAAATGTCCGGGACTTGGGATGAAAATTAAAGTACAAGGATAACATGGGGAAATTTTATGCAGGAGTATATTTACATGGTGGTTTCCCCAAGATGGCCTCCCGTACTTCAAGTTCTCCAGCACCAAACACGATCATACTGCCGGGACCATCATCATCTTCCCAATGTTGGTTTTCACAACTGTCTCATTGGCTGGGCCTCAGCGTCATGCCATTGTATGTGATATTTAAGTCATCATCACTCTTCAAGGCAATATAAACTCCTCATCATTCACTCAAAGCAAGAATCCACCAATCCCATATCCCTCACAAGGACAGTCACATGCTCACCAAAAGTCAAACAGGAACAGTGTTTTGGAGAATATTTCATATTGAGAGGATTCATGGCCAGCCATCTGGTTGAAGTCATTTGTTTCTGGGATAGCAGTTTATTTCCATGCCAGCTTCTGGAAGAAAAGAAGTCATAAAAGACATGTAAAAAGAAAACTGATACTTCCACTGGGATGCTGCCTCCCAGAGACCTTTCCTCCAAACACATCCAGATGAGACAATACATTTCCATTGGGACCTCTGTTTTCGGAAGACGTCTGGCAATCCCCATGGATCAGGAGCCAAAAAACACAGCATACACAGGGTTCAGGGTGATACATTTTGAATGCATGTCCTCTCATGTCTCAATTTGCAAAGCGGTCTACAGTGTAATAATTGGGTTTCTTGAGCAATATTTGGAATGTTTGAATCTAGCCTGTTGCTTGTACTCAGCGAGTTTTCACGTCTTGAGCTTTCAAGAGAGTTGATGATGTCACAAGAGGCTTTCATATCTATTACTTAGTTTGTTTCCCCTCTCAACATGACTGTGGCACCCTCTAATTTTTTGCATCATTATTCCACACTCCCTGATACCTGAGAAGTTGCTCAACAAAGGTCATAGTCTGGCACAATTTGACTGAAAGAGTGCTTTAGTATGTTTCCCTAAGCCTGGCCTCCAGTTTCTGTCACACTTAACAAAATCCTCTTCTCTCTGAGGTTAGAGGAGACACTTAGACCTCATCAAACACCAGGCTGAGAGCATCTGTAAGCTCTCTTTACATCAGTCTCATATGGGTCTCAAGAGAAAAGGTACTCTTATTGGTTCACAGTTCAGTTTGGCTCCAGAACTGAGAGTTCCCATGCCTCAGGGGGCTCACAGGAACTTATGAATGATGGTCATGACTCCCAATTCCAGACATGGTCTCCCCTAGGATGGTGCATAACATGAAGCCAGCCTGGGCAGAATAGTTCATTGAGAGACACAAAGAGAGACATTGAGCTAAGGAAGGGGTTGTTGAAGTGCCCCGCTTTTGTGAAAGGGTTCAAGACATAACAATCGAATTTGGCAATTTCATGGAGGAGTTGTTCCGCAGGGTTGAGCCACCCTGGATGGCCTTTCCAGATTAGAGAGCTCCACAATTAGAGTGATGCCAGGGCCAGTATCAGGCTCTTGTCAGTTTACTTAACTGTCATGTAAGAGAGTCCTCAGCATGAATTTACTGAGCATGACTTTTAAGACAACAGCTCTCTAGATACAAGGCAAATATTTCATCATTGACCCATCTAGGCATCCACCTTTTCCTCCTCTTTTGATAGAGACCCATAGGCTCATGACAAGTAACCAAAGTTGACTAGATTATTGGAGATTATTTGACTATCTGAGGACATGAGGCCAGGCACCTGGCTGACATACTTCATCCCAGAGACTGGCAATTATTCCAAAGGTGTTCTGTGAAGATGGGATATCTGTGAAAAGGAGGACAGCTTTTTTGAACAAGCTGCCTTGTACCTCCCTAGGTATGCTGTCTCACACAAGCGTTTCCTCCACATAATGATGAAATGAGATACCTGCTCATGTGGAATCTGTCCACTAGGCTGAGACCAAGATCCACCCAGACTGTAGCCAAGTCCAGACAGGGATCTTTTGATAGAACTTGGAAATGTCTCCCTTCATATCTCAGGTGGGAAAGTGTTTCTCAGGATCAATAATGGGTTTCCATGGCAAAGCTTGGTTATGGGGATTTTTGTCAGCAGGATGACATGAGTGTGTTCTCACATCTTGAGTTCTCAAAAAAGATGGTGGTTTCAAAAAAGTTGGACAGGTTTTTTTACTTGTTTGTCTCCTCTCAACAGGAGTCCAGTCAACTTTTACTGCTCTGTGCTACCATTCCAAGATCCCGAAGTACTCAGAAGATGCCCAGCAGAGGACATGGACATTCACATTCTGAGCCACAGATACTTTAACTATTATTAAATTATTCTCATTTCTGGAGAGCAGAACAAAATTCTATTCTCCCTCTATTTTGAAGAGAAACATGGGCCTCTTCAAACAGCACCCCAAGAGCATCTTGAGGCTCCTTTTGTCCAGCTTCACCCAGACCTTGAGAGAACTCTGCACACATTGGTGAAGGTCCCCCTGAGCAAGAATTCCTCATTGATTGATGACCCTTGGTGACAGAAAAACCATGGTTATGACAACTGATAGCAGCTATACACTCCTATGCAATGGTGCTTGCCATGCCGCCACACTGAGCAAAAGTTTCCACTGAAAGACAAAAAGTGAGAGGGTGCTCACTAAGAGGTGTTAAAATACCCAGGACTCGGGATGAGGATTAAAGTTTAAGGATAACATGGGGAAATTTTATGGGAGAGCATATACACATGGTTGTGCTCCCCAAGATGGGTTCCCTTATTTCAAGTTCTCCAGCACCAAACATGATCGTACTGCCGAGACCATCTTCATCTTCTCCATGTTGGTTTCCACAACTGTCGCTTAGTCTGGGCCTCAGTGACATGCTATTATACGTGATATTTAAGTCATCACCACTTTGTAAGGCAATATAAAGTCCTCACCATTGATGCAATACAAGGATCCGCCAATCCCATATCCCTCATAAGGACAGTCATATGCTCACCAAAGTCAACCAGGAACCGCGTTTTGGAGAATATTTCATTTTCAGAGGATTTGTGGCCAGCAACCTGGTTGCAGTCCTTTGTTTCTGGGATAGCAGCTTATTTCCAGGCCAGTTTCTGGGACAAAAGGAGCCATAAAGGGCATGGCAAAATTAAATGAATACTTCCACTGGGATGCTGCATCCCACAGACCTTTGCTCCAAACACATCCAGATGAGACAATACATTTCGGGTGGGACCAGATTTCTGGTGACGTTTGGTTATCCCATGGATCAAGAGTCAAAGAACACAGCTTACAGGGTCCAGGGTGACACATTTTGGATGTGTGTCCTCTCATATCTCAATTTGCAAAGCGGTCTGCTGTGTAATAATTGGGTCTCTTGAGCAATATTTGGAATGTTGAAATCTAGCCTGCTGGTTGTAATCAGTGTTTTCACCTCTTGAGCATTCAAGAGAGTTGATGATTTCACAGGTGGAGTTCATATCTACTTCTCAGTTTCTGTCCCCACTCAACGTGACTGTGGCATGCTCTGCTTTGTGTGTCACCATGCAACACTCCCTGAGACCTCAGATGATGCTCAACTAAGGCCATAGTCTGGCACAAGTTGAGCAAAAGAATGCTTTAATATGTATCCATGAGCCTGGCTGTCCAATTTCTCTCACACTGACAAAATCCTCTTCTCTCTGAGGTTAGAGATGACACTTGGGCTTGATCAAAAACGAGACTGAGAGCATCTGAAGGCTCTCTTTGATCCAGTCTCATATGGGTCTCATGAGAAAATGTATTCATATTGGTTCAGAGCTCATTTTGGCTCCAAAACTGTAAGTCTCCATGGCTCAGGGTTCCCACAGGAACTTATGAATGATGGTCATGACTCCCAATCTCAGCCATGCTTTCGCCTAGGATGGTGCATGCCAAGGAGCTGCATGGGCAGAATATTTCATTGAGATATGAAGAGAGAATTTGAGGTAAGGAAAAGGTCCTTAACATGTTCCGCTTTTGTGTAAGTGGTCAAGACAAAACAATTGAACTTGCCAATTTCGTGCAGGAGTACTTCCTCAGGGTTGAACACCCCTGGATGGCCTCCTTGGCTTAGAGATCTCCATGACTAGAGCTACGCCAGGTCCAAAATCAAGCACACGGCAGTATGCACAATTGTCAGATAAGAGGGTCTGCAGCGAAACTCTATTGAGCATGACTTTTAAGACAACACTTTTCTAGAGACAAAGCAAAAATTTCATCATTGACCCAGCTAGTCATCCTCCTTTGCCACCTCCTTTTGAAAGAAGCCCACCACAGTTAACTAAATGTGACAAGACTACTGGAGACTATTTGACTTTCTGAGGACATGAGGTCAGGCACCTGGATGACATTCTTCATCCCAGAGACTTACAGTTATTCCCAAGGCCTTCTCTGAAGATAGGATATCTGTGAAAAGGAGGAGGACTGCTTGTGTGAACAAGCTGTCTAGTACCTCCCTATGTGGTTTTTCCATATAATGATGAAATGAGATACCTGCTTACTTGGAATCCATATTGTAGGCTGAAACAGAAGGTTCACCAGGACTGGAGCCAAGTACAGATGGTAGTTTTGATACTGCATGGACTTGCCTCCTTTCGTACCTCAAAGGGGAAAGTGTTCCTCAGTCTCAAAAGTGGGTTTTCATGGCAAGGCTTGGTTATGGTGCATTTTACCAGTAGGTTGACCTAAGTGTGTTCTCATATCTTGAGTTCTCAAGAATGATGGTGGTTTCAAAAAGTTGGATAGTCATTTTTCACTTGTGTGCTTCCTCTCACCAGGAATCCAGTGGATTCTCTATGCTCTGTGCCACAATTCCACACTCCCTAAGTACTCAGAAGATGCCCAGCAGATTACATGGCCATTCACATCGTGAGCCACAGATACCTTTGCTATTATTTAACAAGTCTGATTCTCTCATTTCTGTAGAGCTGGACAAAACTCTATTCTCCTTCAATTTGTAAAAGAAACAAGGACCTCCTCAAACAACATGCCAAGAGCATCTTGAGGCTCCTTTTTGTCCAGCTTCACACAGGCCATGAGAGAAAATCTGCACACATTGCTGAAGGTCCAGCTGGCCTCCATGAGCAAGAACTCCACATAGATCGATGACCATCATCATGACAACTGATTGCAGCCATGCACTCCTCTATGATGGTGCTTACTATGCCACTATGCTGAGCAGAAGTTTCCAGTGAAAGACACAAAGTGAGATGGGTGCTCAGCAAGGGGTGCTAAAATGCCCAAGACTCAGGATGAGGATTAAAGTATAAGGATAACATGGGGAAATTTTATGGAGAAGCATATCCACACATTGGTGCTCCACAAGATGGCCTCCCATATATAAAGTTCTCCAGCACCAAATGAGATCGTACTGCTGGGATCATCATCATGCTCCCCATGATGGTTTTTACACCTGTCTCCTTGGCTGGGCCTCAGCGTCATCACCGCTCCTCAGTGTGATATAGATTCCTCATCTTTGACCCACACAAGGATCCACCAATTCCATATCCCCCACAAGGGCAGTCATATGCTTACCCGAAGTCAACCAGGGACAGCATTTTGAAGAATATTTCATTTTCAGTGGATTCATGGTCAGCAACCAGGTTACAGCCCTTTGTTGCTGGGATAGCAGCTTATTTCCAGGCCAGCTTCTGGGTGAAAAGGAGCCATATTGGGCGTGTCAAAAAGGAAACTGATACTTCCACTGGGATGCTGCCACCCACAGACCTTTCTTCCAAACATATCCAGATGAGACAACACCTTTCATTGGTACTTATGCATTCAGGCATCGTCTGGCGATCCTCATGGATCAGAAGCCAGAGAAAACAGCATACACAGGGTTCAGGGTGAGGCATTTTGGATGCGTGTCCTCTCATATCTCAATTTGCAAAGTGGTCTACTGTGTAATAATTAGATTTCATTAGCAATATTATGAATGTTTGACTCTAGCCTGCTGCTTGTAATCAGTGAGATATCACCTCTTGAGTTTTCAAGAGAGTTGATGATTTCACAGGTGGATTTCATTTCTACTTCTTTTTTCTGTCCCCTCTCAACATGGCTGCGGCACACTCTAGATTTTGCATCACTATTCCCCACTCCCTGAGACCTCAGAAGATGCTTAACTAAGGCTTACTTCTGGCACATGTTAAACGAAAGAATTCTTTAGTATGTATCCATTATCCTGGTTGTCCACTTTCTCTCATGCTTCACAGAAACCTCTTCTTCCTGAGGTGAGAGGAGACACTTGGACTTCATCAAACACCAGGCTGAGAACCTCTGAATGCTCTATTTTCTCCAGTCTCATACAGGTCTCAAGAGAAAAGGTAATCCTATTGGTTCAGATTTCAGTTTGGCTCCAGAACTGAGAGTTCCCATGCCTCAGGGGGCCCACAGAAACTTATAAATGATGGTCATGACTCCCAATCCCAGCCCTGCTCTTCCCTTGGATGGTGCTTGCCATGGATTCAGCGTGGGAAAATATTTCATACAGAGGCACAAAGAGAGAATTTGAGCTAAGGAAGGGGTTGTTAAAGTGCCCCACTTTTGTGAAACAGGTCGAGACATAATAATCAAATTTACCAATTTCATGGAGAAGTGCTTCCTAATTTTGAGCACCTATGGATGGCCTCTCCAGCATTGAGAGCTCCACGACGAGAATGATGCCAGGGCCATCATCAGGCTCACATCAGTTTGCACAATTGTCACATAAGAGGGTCCTCAGCGTAACTCTATAGAGCATGACTTTTAAGACAACTCTTCTCCAGAGAGAAGGCAAAAACATCATCATGGAACCAACTAGGCATCTTCCTTCTGCACCTCCTTTTGAAAGAGTCCCATAGGATAACCACAAGTATCCAAATGCGACCAGATTACTGGAGACTATTTGATTTTCTGAGAACACAAGGCCAGGCATCTGGGTGATGTCCAGCATCCCAGAGACTGATAGTTATTTCCAAGGTCTTCTCGAAGATGGGATCTCTGTGAAAAGGAGGAGGACAGCTTGTGTGAACAAGCTGTCTAGTACCTCCCTAGGTATGCTTCCTCACAAAAGCAGTTCCTCCACACAATGATGAAATGAGATACCTGCTCATGTGGAATCCATCCAGTAGGCTGAGACAGAAGATTCACCAGGACTGGAGCCAAGTTCAGCCAGGGTAATTTTGATACAGCTTGGACATGTCTCCCTTCATATCTCAGATTGGAAAATATTCCTCTCCCTTAAAAATGGGCTTTCATGGCAAAGCGTGATTATTGGGCATTTTTCCAGCAGGTTGACATGAATGTGTTCTCACATCTTGAGTTCTCAAGAAAGATGATGGTTTCAAAAAAGTTGCCATCATTTTTCACTTGTGTGCCCCCTCTCAACAGGAGCCAGGGAAATTCTTTTTCCTCTGTGCCAGCATTCCAAGCTCCCAGAGTACTTAGAAGATGCTCAGCAGAGGACATGGTCATTCACATTGTGAGCCACAGATACCTTTATTGTTATTAAACTAGGCTTATTCTCTAATTTCTGTGGACCTGGACAAAACTCTATTCTCCCTCCACTTAGAAAAGAATCATAGGCCTCCTTAAACAGCAGGCCAAGTGCATCTCGAGGCTCCTTTTTGTGCAGCTTCACACAGGTCTTGAGAGAAAAACTGCATGCATTAGTGAAGGTTCAGCTGTCCTCCATGAGCAGGAACTCCTCGTTGATTGTTTATCCTTGGTGACTGGCAATTGATTGGTCATGACAACCTACTGCAACCATGCACTCCTCTACGGTGGTGCATGCCATGCATTCACACTGAGCAGAATTTTCCGCTGAAAGACACAAAGATGCGGTGCTCAGCAAGGGCTGCTGAATACCTGGGACTGGGGATGAATATTAATGTATAAGGATAACACCTGGAAATTTGATGGAGGAGCATATCCACATGGTGGTGCTCCTCAAGATGGGCTCCAGTACCTCACATTCTCCAGCATCAAACATGATCATACTGCTGGGACCATAATAGTCTTACACATATTGGTTTCCACAAGTTGTTTTCTAGGCTGGGCCTCAGCGTCATGCCATTGTACATGATATTTAAGTCATCACCACTCCTCAAGGCAATATAAAGTCCTCATCATCAACCCAACAAAAGGACCCACCAATCCCATATCCCTCATAAGGACAGTCATGTGCTCACCACAAGTCAACCAGGAATAGCATTTTGGAGAATATTTAATTTTCAGAGGATTTGTGGCCGGCAACCTGGTTGCAGCCCTTTGTTTCTGGGATAGCAACTTATTTCCAGGCCAGCTTCTGCAAGAAAAGGAGCCATAAAGGGCATGTCAAAATTAAATGGATACTTCCACTGGTATGCTTTCTCCCACAGACCTTTCTCCCAAACACATCCAGATGAAACAATACATTTCAGTTGGGAACTGTTTTCGGGTGACATCTGACGATCCCCATCAATCAGGAACCAGCGATCACGGCATACACAGGGTTCAGGGTGATACATTTTGGATGTGTATTCTCTCTTTTCTCAATTTGCAAAGTGGTCTACTGTGTAATAATTGGGTTTCTTGAGCAATATTTGGATTGTTCGGCTCTAGGCTGTTGCTTGTAATCAGTGAGTTTTCACCTCTTGAGCTTTCAAGAGAGTTGATGGTTTCACAAGTGGATTTCATATCTACATCTCAGTCTGTGTCCCTGCTCAACATGACTGCAGCATCTTCTACTTTTTTGTCACCATTCCACACTCCCTGAGACCTCAGAAGATGCTCAACTAAGGCTATATTCTAGCACAAGTTGAGTGAAAGAATGCTTCAGTATGTATCCATGATCCTGACTGTCCACTTTCTCTCACCCTGACAAAATTCTCTTATGCCTGAGGTTAGAGAAGACACTTAGGCCACGTCAAACACCAGGCTGAGAGCATCCGAAGGCTCTTTTTGCTCCAGTCTCATGCAGGTCTCAAGAGAAAAGGTACTCATATTAGGTCAGAGTTCAGTTTGGCTCCAGAGCTGAGAGTTCCCATGGCTCAGGGTGCCCACAGGAACTTATGAATGATGGTCATGACTCCCAATCCCAGCCATGCTCTCACCTAGTATGGTGCATGCCATGGAGCCAGAATGGGTAGAATGTTTCATTAAGAGACACAAAGAGAGAATTTGAACTAAGGGATGTGTTTTTAAAATGCCCTCCTTTTGCAAAGGGGGTCAAGAGACATATCAATCGAATTTGACAATTTCATGGAGTGCTTTCTCAGGGTTGAGCACCAGTGGATGGCCTCTCTGGGTACAGACCTCCATGATGAGAGTGATGCCAGGGCCATCATGAGGCTCATGTCCGTTTGCACAATTGTCACATAAGAGGGTCCTCAGCGTAACTCTATTGAGCATAACTTTTAAGACAACACCTCTCTAGAGACAAGTCAAAGATTTCCCCATTGACCCACCTAGGCATCCTTCTATGCCTCCTCCTTTGGAAAGAGGCCTATAGACTCACCACAAGTAACCAAACATGACCAGATTACTGGAGACTGTTTGACATTCTGAGGACACAAGGCCAGGCACCTGGCTTACATCCTTCATCCCAGAGACTGACAGGTATTCCCAAGGCCTTCTCTGAAGATGGGATCTCTGTGAAAAGAAGGACACCTTGTGTGAACAGTCTAGTACCTCCCTAGGTATGCTGCTTGACACAACTGGTTCCTCCAAATAATGACAAAATAAGATACCTGCTCATGTGGAATCTGTCATGTAGGCTGAGACAGAAGGTCCACCAGGACTGGAGCCAAGTCCAGACAGGGTACATTTAATCTAGCTTCAACATGCCTCCCTTTGTATCTCAGTAAGGAAAGTGTTCCTCAGTTCAAAAATGTGTTTTCATGACGAGCTTGGTTACAGGGCATTTTGCCAGCAGTTTGACATGAGTGTGTACTCACATCTTGAGTTCTCAAGAAAGATGGTGGTTTCAAAAGAGATGGATAGTCATTTTTGACTTGTGTGCCCCCACTCACCAAGGGTCCGGTGGATTTGCTTTGGTCTGGCCACCATTCCAAGTTTTCTAAGTACTCAGAAGTCACCCAGCAGAGGACAGGGCCATTCACATCGTGAGCCACAGATACCTTTACTATTATTAAGTGAGACTGATTCTCTCATTTCTGTAGGGCAGAAGAAAACTCTCTTCTCCCTCCATTTAGAAAAGAAACATGGGCATCCACGAACAGCACACCAAGAGCATATCGTGCCCACAATTTTCCATCTTCTTGCAGGCCTTGAGAGGAAAACTGCACACATTCGTTAAGTTCCACCTTGCCTTCATGAGCAAGAACTCTTCATTGTTGATGACCCTCAGTGACTGGTAAATAAATGGTCATGGGAACCGATCACAGCCATGTACTCCTCTTCAACAGGGCACGCCATGCTGCCATACTGAGCAGAAGTTTCCAATGAAAGACACAAAGTGAGATGGGGGCTTAGCAATGGCTACCTAAATGTTTGGGACTTGGGATGAGGATAAAGTATATGGATAACATAGGGAAATTTTATGGAGGAGAATATACACATGGATTCATATGACTCCCATTCTTCAAGTTCTCCAACACCAAACACGATCGTACTGCCAGGACCATCATCATTTTCCTCATGGTAGTTTCCCCAACTGTCTCCTAGGCTGGGCCTCAGCGTCATGCCATTGTACATGATATTTAAGTCATCTCTGCTCCTCAAGGAAATACAAAGTCCTCATCATTGACCCATCAAAAGTATCCACCAATCCCATATCCATCACAAGGAAAATCATAGGATCATCACAAGTCAACCAGGAACAGCGTTTTGGAGAATATTTCATTTTCAGAGGATTTGTGGCTAGCCACCTGGTTGCAGCGCTTTGTTATTGGAATAGCAGCATATTTCCAGGCCAGCTTCTGGGAGAAAAGGAGCCATAAAGGGCATCTCAAAAAGGAAACTGATACTTTCTCTGGGATGCTGCCTCCCATAGACCTTTCCTCCACAAACATCCAGATGAGACAATACATTTCTGTTGGGTCCTCTGCTATCAGGTGACATCTGACAATACCTATGGATCAGGAACCAAAGAATATACCATACACAGGGTTCAGGGTGAGACATTTTGGATGCCTGTCCTCTCATATCTCAATTTGCAAAGCAGTCTACTGTGTAATCATTGGGTTTCTTGAGCAATATTTGGCATGTTTGACTCTAGCCTGCTGCTTGTAATCAGTGAGATTTCACCTCTTGAGCATTCAAGAGAGTTGATGATTTCATGAGTAGATTTCATATCTACTTCTTAGTTTGTGTCCCCACTCAACATGACTGCCACACAGTCTATTTTTTTGTGTCACCATTCCACACTCCCTGAGACCTTAGAAGATGCTCAACTAAGGACATGGTCTGGCACAAGTCGAGTGAAAGAATGGTTTAGAATGTATCAAGTTTCTGTCCCACTCGACAAAATCCTCTTATCCCTGAGATTAGAGGAAACACTTGGACCTCAACAAACACCAGGCTCAGAGCATCTGAGGGCTCTCTTTGCTCCAGTCTAATACAGGTTTCAAGAGAAAAGGTAATCATATTGGTTCAGAGTTCAATTTGGCTCTGGAACTGAGAGCTCCCAAGCCTAAGGGGGTCCAAAGGAACTTATGAATGATCACCATGACTCTCAATCCCAGCCATGCTCTCCCCTGGGATGGTGCATGCCATGGTGACAGTGTGGGCAGAATATTTCATTGTGAGACACAAGAGAGAATTTGTGCTAAGGAAGGGATTGTTCACCTGCCCCACGTTTGTGAAAGATGTCAAGACATTACAATCAAATTTGCCAATTTTGTGGTGGAGTGCTTCCTCTGGGTTGAGCACCCCTGGATGGTTTCTCTGGTTTAGTGAGCTCCAAGACTAGTGGGGTGCCAGGGCCATCTGAGGCTCAAGTCAGTTTCCCCAATTGTCACATAAGAGGGTCCCAAGTGTAAGTATATTGAGCATGACTTTTAAGACAACACATCTCTAGAAACAAGACAAAGGTTTTATCATTGACCCAACTAGGAATCTTCCTTTGAAAGAGGTTCATAGGCTCACAAAAAGTAACCAAACATGACCAGACTACTGGAGACTATTTGACTTTCAGAGGACACAATGCCAGGCACCTGACTGACATCTTTCATCTGAGAGACTGACCCTTATTCCCTAGTCCTTCTCTGAAGATGGGATCTCTGTGAAAAGGAGGACAGTTTATGTGAACAAGCTGTCTAGTACCTCCCTAGGTATGCTGCCTCACACAAGCGGTTCTGCCACTTAATGATGAAATGAGACACCTGCTCATGTGGAATCCTTCTTGTAGGCTGAGACCGAAGGTCCACCAGATCTGGAGCCAAGTCCAGGCAGGGTACTTTTGATACAGCTTGGACATGCCTCTCTTCATATCTCAGGTGGGAATATGTTCCTTAGTCTCAAAAATGGATTTTCGTGGCACAGTTTGGTTATGAGAAATTTTGTCAGCAGTTTGACATGAGTGTGTTCTCACAGCTTGAGTTTTCAAGAAAGACAGTAGTTTCATAAAAGTTGAACAGTCATTTTTGACATGTGTGCCCCCTCTCACGAAGAGTCCGACTGATTGTCTTTGCTCTGTTCCACCATTCCAAGCTCACTCAGTACTCAGATGACGCCCAGCAGAGGACAGGGCCATTCACATCGTGAACAAAACAGATACCTTTTTATTGTTAAATGAGGCTGATTCTCTCATGTAGTAGAACAGGAAAAAACTGTCTTCTCCCTTCCTTTGGAAAAGAATCCTGGAACTCCTCGAACACCACACCAAAGCATCTCAAGGCTCCTTTTTTTTCTGTCTTCCCTCAGGCCTTGAGAGAAAAACTGCATGCATTGGTGAAAGTCCAGCTTGCCTCCATAAGCAAGAACTCCTCATTAATGGATGATACTTGGAGACTGGTAAATCATTGGTCATGAAACACAATCGCAGCCATGGATTCCTTTATGATGGTGCATGCCATTCAGCCATGCTGAGTAGATGTTTCCAATGAAAAACACAAAGTGAGATGGGGTGCTAAAATGCCCGGGACTCAGGATGAGGATTAAAATCTAAGGATAACATGGGGAAATTTTATGGAGGAGACTATCCACTATCTTCAAGTTCTCCAGCACCAAACATGATTGTACTGCTGGGACCATCATAATCTTCCCCCATGTTGGGTTCCACAACTGTCACCTAGGCTGCACCTCAGCATCATGCATGAAACTCTAGTCATCATCGCCCATCCAGGCAATACAAAATGCTCTTCACTGACCCAACACAAGGTCCCACCAGTCCCATATCCCTCACAAGGAGAGTCATATGCTCACCACAAGTCAACCAGGAACAGCGCTTTGGAGAATATTTCATTTTCACAGAATTCATGGCCCACCACTCATTGCAGCCCTTTTATACTGTGATAGCAGCTTATTCCCAATCTACTTTCTGAGAGAAAAGGAGACACAATGTCATGTTAAAAATGATACTGATACCTCACATGGGATGCTGCGTCCCACAGACCTTTCCACCAAACAAATCCAATTGAGACAATATATTTCTGTTGGGCCCTCTGCTTTTGGGTGACATCTGGCAAGCCCCATGGACCAGGAGCCAAAGGCACACCATACACAGGGTTCAGAGTGATGCCTGTCCTCCAATATCTCAAACTGCAAAGCGGTCCACTGTGTATTAATTGGGGTTCTTGAGCAATAATTGGCATGTTTGACTCTAGCCTGTTGCTTGTAATTAGAGAGATTTCACATCTTGAGCATTCAAGAGAGTTGATGATTTCACAAGTGGATTTTATATCTACTTCTTAGTTTATGTTCCTTCTCAACATGACTGCTGCACAGTCTACTCTTTTGTGTCACCATTCCACACTCCCTGAGACCTCAGAAGATGCTCAACTAAGGCCATAGTCTGGCACAAGTTGAGTGAAACAATGGTTTAGTATGTATACAGTTTCTGTCTCGCTCGACAACATCCTCTCATCCCTGAGGTTAGAGGAGTCACTGGGACCTCATCAAACCCCAGTGTGAGAGCATCTGAAGGCTCTCTTTGCTCCAGTCTCATAGGAATTTCAAAAGAAAGCTACTCATATTGGTTCAGAGTTCAATTTGGCTCTGGAACTGAGAGTTCCCAAGCCTAAGGGGGCTCACAGGAACTTATGAATGATGGTCATGACTCCCAATCCCAGCCATGATGGTGCATGCCATGTTGCCATTGTGTGCAGAATATTTCATTTTGAGACACAAAGAGAGAATTTAAGCTAATGGAGGGGTTGTTAACCTGCCCCACATGTATGAATGGTTTCAAGACATTATAATCAAATTCGCCAGTTTTGTGGTGGAGTTCTTTCTCTGGGTTGAGCACCCCTGGATGGTTTTTCTGGCTTAGATAGGTCCACGATTGGAGTGGTTCCTGGGTAATCATCATGCTCACATCAGTTTGCACAATTGTCACGTAAGAAGGTCCTAAGCATAACTATATTGAACATGACATTTAAGACAACACATCTCTAGAATCAAGGCAAAGTTTGATCATTGACCCGGTTGGGAATCTTCCTTTGCCACCTCTTATTGAAAGAGGCCTATAGGCTCACCAAGTGTAACCAAACGTGACCCGATTACTGGAGACTATTTGACTTTCAGAAGACACAATTCCAGGCAACTGGCTGACATCCTTTGTGTGAGAGACTGACACTTGCACCCTAGGCCATTTCTGAAGACAGGACCTCTGTGAAAATGAGGGTGAGAGCTTGTGTGAACAAGCCGTCTAGTACCTCCCTAGGTATGCTGCCTCACACAAGCAGTTCCTCCACATAATGATGAAATGAGATACCTGCTTATGTGGAATCCATCCTGTTGGCTGAGACAGAAGGTCCACCAGGTCTGGAGCCATGTACAGACAGGGTACTTTTGATACAGCTTGGAAATGCCTCTCTTCGTGTATCAAATGGGAATATGTTCCTCAGTCTCAGACATGGATTTTCGTGCACAGCTTGGTTATGGCACATTTTGCCAGCAGTTTGACATGAGTATGTTCTCACATCTGGAGTTTTCAAGAAAGATGGTTGTTTCAAAAAAGTTGGACAGTCATATTTGACTTGTGTGCCCCCTCTCACCAGGAGTCCAGTGGATTCTCTTTGCTCTGTGCCACCACTCCTAGCTTTCTAAGAACTCAAAAGACGCCCAACAGGGGACACGCCCATTCACCTCGTGAGCCAAAGATAACTTTACTATTATTAAACAAGCTTGTTTCTCTCATGTCTGTAGAGCAGGACAAAACTCTCTTCTCCCTTCATTTGGAAGAGAATCATGGGCCTCCTTGAACAGCACACCAAGTGCATCTGCAGGCTCCTTTATTTTCTGGCTTCACTCAGGCCTTGAGAGAAAAACTGCATACATTGGTGAAAGTCCAGCTTGCCTCCATGAACAAGAACTCCTCATTGTTGGATAACCCTTGGTGACTGGTAAATCATTGGTCCTGACAACCGATCACAGCAGTGGACTCCTCTATGATGGTGCATGCCATGCAGCCACACTGAGTAGATGTTTCTATTGAAGACTCAAAGTGAGATGGGGTTCTCAGCAAGGGGTGCTAAAATACCCAGGACTCAGGATGAGGATTAAGTCTAAAGATGACATGGGGAAATTGTATGGAGGAGACTATCCACATGGTTGTGCTCCCCAAGATGGCCTCACGTACTTCAAGTTCTCCAGCACCACACACGATTGTACTGCCAGGGTCATCATCTTCTTCCCCATGTTGTTTTTCACAACTGTCACCTAGGCTGGGCCTCAGTGTATTGCGTGAAATGTAAGTCATCACCACTCCTCCAGGTAACATAAAATGCCCATCATAGACCCAACACAAGGATCCGCAAATCCCATATCCCTTGCAAGGACAGTCATATGCTCACCACAAGTCAACCAGGAACAGCGTTTTGGAGAATATTTCATTGTCAGAGGATTCGTGTCCAGTCACCTGGTTATAGTCCTTTGTTGCTGGGATAGCAGCTTATTTCCAGGCCACCTTCTGAGAGAACAGTAGCCATAAGGGTGTGTCAAAAAGATACTGGCACTTCCACTGGGAAGCTGCATCCCACAGACCTTTCTCCAAACACATCCAGATGGTCATGATTCCCAACCCCAGCCATGCTCTCCCCTGGGATGGTGCATGCCATCATGCCAGCGTGGGCAGAATATTTCATTGTGAGACACAAAGAGAGAATTTCAGCTAAGGAAGGGGTTGTTAACCTGTCCTGCATTTGTGAAAAGGGTCAAGACATTCCAATCGGTCTTCCAGCCAGATGGCAATGGGGCACCATTGTTAGTGAAACCCTCTGTGAAAGAGAAAACCCATAAAGACCCTAGCTGTCTCCCAAGGGCTGTAGCTCCCATCTTCCTCAGCCTGTTCTTCACAGGGAGCCCAGCCGCCACCACCACCACCATCGCTACTCAGACATCATGGCGGTCTGGGCTGCTCCCACAATCATGGATGCTGCCGCTGTGGTCATTGTGACCCACGATTTCAGACTGTGAAGCCCCCGATAGCAGGATCTTCTGATATCACCACTGCCCAGCTGCTGCTGCCACTGCCACTGCCATGCCTCACCCTTTGCCTGGAGCCAGGCTTGTGGAGCTCCCCCCCACCCCGTGTACAGGGAAGTTACTGCCACCAGTCGCAGATCCATAACCAGCCTACGCCCCTCTGGACTACAGTGGTGAGATAGCACCACCTACTGGGGATCCAAGGTAACAAAATCAAAACGAGAATGACAGAGGCTCTTCCCTCTTGATAAATAGACAAGGCCAGATCTCAGTAATAGACTGGGGCATGGGGCCCCTATTTGAACTGTTCTTCACAGCAGGCCAGGGGCAACTGACCCTAACTGTGAACAATTCTACTAGCCTTCAAAGACAGCTAGAAGTCAGAGCTGAAAGGACATTTGACTTAAAGGAAAAGTCTCAGAGTGTGCTTGGTTGGTTCTTTTAGTCTACTGACTTTAATCTACCCCTTTTCCCTTTTTTCTTTTTTCTTATTTCTCTGTAAACCCCATCTTTGTATAGAGAAATAGCACACCAATAAGGAGGTTGGTCAGCATATACATTAGCATCATTGTATGTTTTACCCTTTTATATGGTTGTTGGTTAATTTTCAGTCGTGGTTATTGTTTTTCTTTATATTTGTTTCAGTCTTTGTGTCTCTTTTCACTTACCAGTTGGTACACTCATCTGTTTTTCCTCTCACTTCTCTCTCTCCACCCTCCTCCTCCCCCCACTGCCTATCTCCATTCTCTTCCCTCTGTTAACCTCATTTTGCTTTCAGGGAGTAAACCTACAAATCCACTGCATGGAAAGACTCCAAGGCAGTGGGAAGTGGGTTTCAGACTCTCCATACACCTGTTTGCAGATACTGGGATCTGCAGAGGGATTTTGAATCACAGCTCCCCCCTTAATTAAATCCCAAAACTACAAAAAGTTCTGCCCTCAACCTACAGTCCAACTCCAGAATTGAACAAAGCAAAAGGAAATACACTAGGAAGAATAGGAGATTGAACAAACAGAAGTAAAAGCAACCCCTCCACCCCTGAATAACAGAATTAAAGAAGATGGGAAAGTGGAGGGAGGAAAAGTAGGGAGGAAAAACCTGCACACATGAAGAAAAACCAAAAGAAGAATATAGGGCTCACACAGACCCCTGGAAAGTCAGACACTGAGAAAACAGACTTTGGAACACAAACAATGAAGAGCCCCCAGAATGACTGACCACAAGCAACAAACCCAGACATCAAGACATTAATAGATAGAATTAAAAAAATTGAGGAGAGACAAAGGGAAAATAGGTAGGAGCTGATGACAGAAATAACAGCAGTAAAGAATACTGTGAATGAAATAAATAACAAGGAGACAGGGCAAGATGGCAATGGCATAGGTGAACTGGTGAGATTCTCTGAACGTGAGTTCCCAAAAAGGCTATTACTTTGCTACCCCCACCCCCCAGCCCACCACCAACCGTGCTGGGGTCAGGCCCGGGAACTTCAGTTCCACGCAAGGCCAGATATTGCGCCCTCCCCCACTGCAGCCGTTCTACTCGTGTGTGAAAGTCTCCGGTCCTAGCCCCCTCCAGATCCCTCCCTGGCTGCACTGTCTCCAGTCCAGGCACCTAGCACCAAGCCGCCGGTCACACAGGGAGGCTCGGGGTGCCCGCCCCTCAGAGACACCGGTTCCATTCCTGGCTGAAGTACTCTGTAGGGTCCCAGCGCCACTCTCACCACTTACAGCCTGACCTTTGGAACTTTGGAACTCTGGAACTCTGGGTCCACCCTGGCTGAGGCACTCAGCGTGAGACCCCAAGCCGGAGGACACAGACAAGCGGAGAAAAACAGATCTGCTTAAACTGCCTTGCCATTCTCCAGGCAGAGACTTCCATTGCCCCGCCCACCTATCAACAAACTTTACCTCATTTCCTAAGGCCAGATATTGCAGCGTGCGGGGGAAGTTTTGGGTCCCTGCTCCCTCCGGCTCTCTCCCCAGCTGCATTGTCTCCAGCCTGGTACCCGGCACCGCCGGTCACACAGGGAGGCTCTGAGCACCTGCTCCTCAGAGACACTGGTTCCATTCCTGGCTGAAGTACTCTGTAGGGTCCCAGTGCCACTCTCGCCACTTACAGCCTGCCCTTTGGAACTTTGGAGCTCTGGAACTCCGGGTCCACCCTGGCTGAGGCACTCAGCATGAGCCCCCAAGCCAGAGGACCCAGACAAGCGGAGAAAAACAGATCTGCTTAAACTACCTTGCCATTCTCCAGGCAGAGACTTCCATTGCCCCACCCACCTAGCAACAAACTTTACCTCAGTTCCTAAGGCAACAGTGCAAAACAGGAGACAAAGCCCCACCCCTATGCTGCAATGAAAAACAAAAGGGAGAGGCTGGAATCAGAGATCACAGAAGTGACTCTAGTCTGCTTATTTTGACTTATGATTTTATCATTGAAACTGTTGGTCTAGATTATGTTTGGTGTT
>NW_007253927.1:160788-161824 GCF_000164805.1 Carlito syrichta
CTGTTTCTCGATTTTATTGACCTGTCTCTGTGTAGCTATCAGTACTCCTTAGGGAATCTTACTTACGTGTCTTTCTTCACTTCTTCCCAGCCCTGTGACTGCTTTTCACTGGATAGCTGGTATGTATATCTGTTATCCCTCTCGCACTTCTCTCTTTCGCGTATTTTGACTTATGATTTTATCATTGTAACAGTTGGTTTAGATCACGTTTGTTGTTTACCTTCTGACTTACACTGTTTCTTGATTTTATTGCCCTGTCTCTGTGTAGCTATCAGTATTCTTTAGGAAATTTTTCTTATGTGTCTTTCTTCACCTCTTCCCAGCCCTGTGTCTCGTTCTCACCTGATAGTTGGTATGTATATCTGTTTTCCCTCTCCCACTTCTCTCTTTCTAACTCCCTACTGACCCCCCTTCCTCCATTATTTCCTCTTCTATATGCCCCCTTTTTAAATCTAGGGACCAAGACTTCATACTGCTGAATAGACAGACTGTAAAGCAGAGAGAAAAGTGAACAAACCCAGAAGAACCTCATAAGGAAGAACAGGTCATTGTAGAAGAGAAATAAAAGCAACACCACCTTCCCTCAAAAACAGAATTGAAGAGGGGGAGGGAAAGGGGGAGAGGGAGAAAAATCTACAGAAATGAAGAAAAACCAAAAGAAGAATATGGGTCTCTCCCAGATGCCTGGGAGAGCAGACACTGAGAAAACTGACTTTGGAATACAAACAATGAAAAATCCCCAGAATGAAGCATCTCAAAATGCAAATGTAGATATCAAAACAATAATGGAGAGATTAAAAAGAATTGAGGAGACAAAAGAAGAAACTAGGAAGGAGCTGATATCTGAGATAACAGTAATAAAGAATACTGTGAATGAAATAAATAACAAATTGATAAGCATGGAAAACAGAATTACCCAAGCAGAAGAAAGAATCTCAGAGCTTGAGGACCAAAATATAGAAATAACCCAAACTCTTAAAACACAGAAAATAGCTCAAAAGACAGACAAACCCTTCAAGAGATGAGTGACTACCTC
>NW_007253928.1:0-5982 GCF_000164805.1 Carlito syrichta
GAGGCCCAGGCTAGTCTCAAAGTCCTGGTCTCAATTAGTCCTCCTGCCTCAGCCTCCCAAAGTGCTGAGATGCCAGGCAGAAACTACTAAGTCTGGCTAATTATTCTATTTTATTTTACTATTTCATTTATTTAATTTGTAGAGACAGGGTTTTGCTATGAGGCCCAGGTTAGTCTCAAACTCTTGGCCTCAAGCAATCTGCCCACCTCAACTGCCCAAAGTGCTGGCATGACAAGTAGGAACCACTTAGTCTGGCTAATTGTTATGTTTATTTTAATTTAATTTTTAATTTATTTTATTCCATTTTATTTTATCTTACATGACTTTACCATTTTATTTTTTAATTTTCTAGAGACAGGGTTTTGCTATGAGGCTTAGACTAGTCTCAAATTCCTGGCCTCATGCGATCCTCCCACATCAGTCTCTAAAAGGGCTGGCATGCAAAGCAGGAACCACTAAATCTGACTAATAATTTTATTTTAGTTTAGTTTAGTTTAGTTTACTATTTTATTTTTTTATTTTGAAGAGACAGGGCTTTGCTATGAGGTCCAGGCTAATCCTCAAGTGACCCTCCTGCCTCTACCTCCCAAAGTGCTGGGAAGACAGTCAGAAACCACTAATCTGGCTTATTATTCATTTATTTTATTTTATTTCATTTTATTTTACTTTACTATTTTATTTTTTTTTATTTTCAGAGATAGGGTTTTACTATGAGGCCCAGGCTAGTCTCAAACTCCTGGCCTCAATCAATCTTCCCTACTTGGCCTCCCAAAGTGCCAGGATGCCAAGCAGAGACAATTATTCTGGCTAATTTCTATTCTATTCTATTCTATTCTACATTACTTTGTTATCTTATTTCTTTATTTTGTAGAGACAGAGTTTTGCTGTGAGGCCCAGACTAGTCTCAAACGCCAGGTCTCAAGTGATCCTCCCACTTCGGAAGCTCAAAGTGCTGGGATAACAGGCAGAAACTACTAATCTGGCTGATTATTTTATTTTATACTATTTTACTTTACTATTTTATTTTTTATTTGTACAGACAGGGTTTAGCTATGAGGCCCAGGCTAATCTCAAACTCCTGACCTCAAGCAATCCTCCCGCCTTGGCCTCCCAAAGTACTGGGATGCCAAGCAAGAACCACTAAATCTGGATAATTATCTTACTTTATTTTATTTTACTTACTATTTTATTTTTTTATTTGGTAGAGGCAGAGTTTTGCTATGAGGTCCAGGCTAGTCTTAAACTCCTGGTCTCAAGCTTTCCTTCCACCTTGGCCTCCCAAAGTGCTGGTAAGACAGGGAGAAACAACTAAGTCTGACTAATTATTCTATATATTTATTTTATTTGATTTTACTTCACTGTTTTTTGTTGTTGTTGAGACAAGGTTTTGCTATGAGGATCAGGCTGGTCTCAAACTTCTTAGTCATGCAATCCTTCAGCCTCGGACTCCCAAAGTGCTGGAATGACAGTCAGGAGCTTCTAAGTCTGGCTAAATATTTATTTTATTTTATTTTACTTTTTTTCTTTTAATTTTAGAAACAGCATTTTGCTATGAGGCCCAGGCAAGATTCAAAACCCTAGGCACAATTCATCCTCCCTAAAGTGCAGGGATCACAGGCAGGAATCACTAAGTCTGGCTAATTATTTCATATTATTGTGTTTTATTATGTTTTATTTTATTTTACTATTTTATTATTATTTTTTTACTATTTTTTTAAGAGATAGGGCTTTGCTATGAGGCCCAGGCTAGTCTCAAATTCATGGCCTCAAGCATTCCTCCCACTTCAACCTCCCAAAGTGCTGGGATGACAGGCAGGAACCTCTACATTATTATTTTATTTTATTTTTTATTTCATTTTATTTTACACTACTATTTTTACTTTTTTATTTTTTAGAGACAGGGTTTTGCTATGAAGCCCAGGCTAGTCACAAGCTTCTGGCCTCAAGCAATCCTCCTGCATTGGCCTGCTAAAGTGCAGGGATGACAGGGAGGAACCACTAAGTATGGCTAATTATTTTATTTTATTTTAATCTATTCTATTCTGTTTTATTTTTTATTATATGATATTGTTTTATTTGACTTTATTACTTAATTTTTTATCTTATAGATACAAGGTTTTTCTATGAGGCTCAGGCTAGTCTCCAACTCCTGGACTCTAGCGATCAACCCAGGCTGGCCTCAAATTCATGGCCTCAAGCACTTCTCCCACTTCAACCTCCCAAAGTGCTGGGATGCCAGACAGGAACCCCTAAGTCTGGCTAATTATTTTATTTTATTTCATTTTATTTTATTTTACTTTATTTCATATTATTTTCCTTTGGTATTTTATTCATTTATTTTGTAGAGACAGGGTTTTACTCTGAAGCTCAGGCTAGTCTCAAACTCATTGCCTCAAGTGATCCTCCCAACTCAGCCTCCCAAAGTTCTGGGAAGACAATCAGAAACCACTAAGACAGGCTAATTATTATATTTATTTTAATTTATTTTATTTTATTCTATTTATTTTATTTTACTTTACTATTTTATTTTTTTTATTTTGTAGAGACAGGGTTAGGCTATGCGGTCCAGGTTAGTCTCAAACTACTGGTCACAAACTTTCTTCCCAAACTGACCTCCCAATGTACTGGAATGCCAGGCAAGAATCACTAAGTTTGGCTAATTATTTTGTTTTATTTTATTTTACTTTACTATTTTATTTATTTATATTGTGGACACAGAGTTTTGCTATGAGGCCCAGGCTAGTATTAAACTCCTGACCTCAAGCGATCCTCCCTCCACAGCCTCTGAAAATGCTGGGAAGACAGCCAGAAACCATGAAGTCTTGCTAATAATTATATGCATTTTATTTTAATTGATTTTATTTAATTTTACTTTGCTTTTTTTATTTTTTAGAAACAGGGTTACAATATGAGGCCCAGGCTAATCTCAAACTCCTGGCCTCAATTGATTCCCCCATCTCAGCCTCCCAAAGTGCTGGATTGTCAGGCAGGAACAAGTATGTCTGGCAAATTATTTTAATTAATTTATTTTATTGTATTTTACTTTACTATTTTATTTTTTTTTTTATTTTGTAGAGACAGGGTTTTGCTTTGAGGCCCAGGCTAGTCTCAAACTCCTTGACTCAAGTCATCCGCATGACTCAGTGTCCTAAATTGCTGGGATGACAGACAGGAGCCACTAAGTTTGGGTAATTTATTTTATTTTATTTTATTTATTTTATTTTACTATATTATTTTTTATTTTGTATAGATAGAGTTTTTCTATGCAGCCCAGGCTAGTCTCAAATTCCTGTCCTCAAGCAATCCTCCCACCTCGGCCTCCCAAAATGCTTGGATGCCAAACAGGAACCATTAAGTCTGGCTAATTATGTTATTTTATTGTACTTTACTATTTTCTTTAAATTTGTAGAGACAGCATTTTGTTCTGAGGACTAGGGTACTCTCAAACTCTAGGCCTGAGGCGTTCCTCTCGCATCAGCCTCCAAAAGTGCTAGATGACAAGTAGGAAAATTTATGTCTGGCTACTTATTTTATTTCTTTTTCTTTTCTTTTACTTTACTATCTTATTTTTTTATTTTCTAGAGACAGAAGTTTGCTCTGAGGCCTAGCCTCAGGTCAAAATTTTGGCCTCAAGAGATCCCCCCAACCTGGTCCTCCTAAAGTGAAGTGATGACAGGCAGGGACTACTATGTCTGGCTTAGTATTTTATTTTATTTTATTTTTTAATTTTATATTACTATATTATTTTTTATTTTGTACAGACAGGAATTTTCCATGAAGCCCTGGCTACTCTCAATGTCATGACCTCAAGTGAAACTCCCTCCTCAGACTCCCAAACTGCTGGGATGCCAGGTAGGAACCACTAAGTCTTGTTAATTATTTTGTTTTTTTGTATTGTATTTTACTTTACTATTTTATTTTTTAATTTTCTAGAGACAGGGTTTTGCTATGAGGTCCAGGCTAGTCTCTAATTGCTGGCCTCAAGTCATCCTCCTGACTCACCCTACCTAAGTTCTGGGATGCCAGGCAGCAGCCACTAATTATTTTATTTTATTTTATGTAGTTTTCTTGCTAATTATTTTATTTTATTTTATGTAGTTTTCTTTTTTTATTTTATTTAACCTTACTATTTTTATTTTATTTTCTAGAGACAAGGTTTTGCTCTGAGGCCCAGGCTAGTCTCAAACTCCTGTCCTCAAGAAAACCTCACACCTCAGCCTCCCACAGTGTTGAGATGACAGGGAGGAACCTCTAAGTATGACTAATTATTGTATTTTATTTTATTGTATTGTACTGTATCTTATTTTATTTTACTTTACTATTGTATTTTTTATTTTTTATAGACAGGGTTTTTCAAGGAGACTCAGGCTCATCTCAACCCACTGGCCTCAAGTGATCATCCCGCCTTGGCCTCCCAAGGTCTGGGATGCCAGGCAGGAACCACTAATATGGCTTATTATTTTATTTCATCTAATTTTACTATTTTATTTTTAATTTTCTAGAGACAGGGTTTTGCTACAAAGGCCAGTCTAGACTCAAACTACTGTCCTCAAGAAAACCTTACATCTCAGCCTCCCAAAAGTGCTGGATGACAGGTGGGAAACTCTAAGTGAGGCTAATTATTTTATTTTATATTATTTTATTTTACTTTACTTTTTTATTTTTTACATACAGGGTTTTCTATGTCTTGTCTCAGACTCCTGGCCTCAAGCATCCCTCCTGCCTCAGCCTCCTAAAGTGCTGGGAAGACAGCTGGACACTACTAAGATTGGCTAAATATATTTATTTTATTTTATTTCACTTCATTTCTTTTCATTTCATTTTACTATTTTATTTTTTTTTATATTCTAGACACAGGGTTTTGCTATGGGGCCCAAATTAGTCTCAAACTCCTGGCCTCAAGCAATCCTCCCTCCTAAACCTCCCAAAGTGCTGGGATGACAGACAGGAACCTCTAAACCTGGCTAATATTTTCATTTTATTTTACTTATTTTATTTTACCTTACTATTTTATTTTTCTTATTTTCTAGACACTGAGATTTGCTATAAGGTCTAGACTATGCTCAAACTCCTGGTCTCAATTCATGCTCCCATTTTGGCTTCCCAAAGTGCTCAGATGGCAGGCAGGAACCACTAAGTATGGCTATTTATTATTTTATTTTATGTTATTTCATTTTATATTTATTTTATTTTACTTCAGTATTTTTTTTTTATTTTGTAGTGACAGGGTTTTGCTATGAGGCTTGAGCTAATCTCAAACCGCTGGCCTCAAGCAATCCTCCTGCCTCAGCTTCCCAAATATCTGGGATGCCAGGCAGAAACCATTAAGTCTGGCTAAATTTCATTTCATTTCATTTCTTTATTTTTTAATTTTCTATACTTTTTTTTATTTTGTAGAGAAGGGGTTTTGCTATGAGACCCAAACTGGTCTCAAACTTCTGGCCTCAAGTGATCCTCCCGCATTGACCTCTCAAAGTGCTGAGATGCCAAGCAGGAACCAATAAGTCTTACTAATTATTTTATTTTATTACACTAATATTTTCTTTATTTATTGAGACAGGGTTTTGCAATGAGACCCAGGCTAGTCTCAAAATCCTGGCCACTAGTGATCCTCCCACCTCGGCCTCCCAAAGTGCTGGGATGAGAGTCAGGAACTGTAAAGTCTGACTAATTATTTTATTTTAATTTACTTTATTATTTTAATTTTTATTTTGCAGAGACAGATTTTTGTTGGGAGCCATCCATGGAGGCCCACTGAGCATTAGGGATCAGGAAGGGCCGTTAACCCCAAGACCACTAGGATGCATTCGGGAGCTATTGACCCCATTTCCTCCCCCTTTCTACTCAGCACTAACCAGATTAAGCTCCTGTGAGGTCAAAACATAAAAACACAGAGACTGGGATGAACGCAAGCTAAGTTTAGAAGCTCATTGCTCCCATTCTTCCACAAACGGCAGTTTGGCTTTCACACAACTTATAATG
>NW_007253928.1:6397-11654 GCF_000164805.1 Carlito syrichta
CAATAACACACATCACTACTGCACTAGACCAGAGTCCAGTCTCTTTCTTTCTCTCTCTCTTTCTCTCTTCTTCCCCCCAGTCGCCAACGCCATCTCCACCTTTGGGGTACCCTGAACCCAGCTGGAGCTGGTCTCTGGCAGATTTTTGCTATGAGACCCATGCTAGTCTCAAACTCTTGGCCTCAAGCAATCTGCCTGCCTTGACTTCCCAAGCTGCTATGATGACAGGAAAGAATCACTAAATCTGGCTAATTATTCTTTTTATTTTATTTTACTATAGTATTTCATTTTTTAATTTGTAAAGACAAGGTTTTGCTATGAGTCCCAGGCTAGTCTTAAACTCCTGGCCTCAAGCAATCCTCCTGCCTCAGCCTCCCATAATGCTAGGGTGACAGACAGGAACCACTAAGTCTGGCCAATTATTTTATTTTATTTAACTTTATTTCATTCCATCGTTCCATTTTGTTTTATTTTATTGTTTTATTTCTTTACTTTTTAGAGACACAGATTAGCTATGAGGCACAGGCTAGTGTCAAACATCTGATCTCAAGCAATCCTCCCTTCTCAAGCTCCGAAAATATTGGAAGTCTAGCTAATTATTTTATTCTATTTTATCTTGTTTTATTTTACTTTATTAAAGTTTTTTATTTTACTTTACTATTTTATTTTATTTTATTTGGAGACAAGGCTTTTCTATGAGGCCCAGGCTCATCTCAAACATCTGGCTTCATGTGATCTTCCCCTCTTGGCCTCTCAAAGTTCTGGGATAACAGGCAGGAACCACTAAGTGTGCCTAATTATTTTATTTTATTTGACTTTATTTTATTTTACTAATTTCTTTTTTTTTATTTTCTAGAGACAGATTTTTGTGATGCGTCCCAGGCTAGTCTTAAACTACTAGACGATACCGATCCTCCTGTCTCTGCTTCCCAAAGTGCTGGGATAACAGGCAGGAACCACAAATTCTGGCCCATATTTACTTTATTTTATTGTTTGCTACTATTTTTTAAAATTATTTTTTAGAGACAGGGTTTTGCTATGAGACCCAGTCTTGTCTAAAATATCTGGCCTCAAGCAAACTTCCCCTCCTGGCCTCCAAAAAGGCTGGGATTCCAGGAAGGGACCACAAGGTCTGTCTATTTTATTTTACTTTATTTTATTTTACTAAAATATTATTTTTATATTTTAGAGACAAACTTTTGCTATGAGGCTCAGACTAATCTCAAACTACTGGACTCAAGTCAACCTCTGGCCTCAGCCTCCAAAAATGCTGGGATGATAGGTAGGAACCACAAAGTCTGGCTATTTATTTTATTTTATATTATTTCATTTTATTTTATTTACTATTTTACTTATTTTGTATAATCAATATTTTTTATTATTATATTTTCGAGTACAGTTAAGGGTTAGATATACAAATATGCTTCGTTCAGGCACCCTTGTCGATAAGAGGTGTCTCCCCATCCCCAGACAGATATTTACTACTGTTAATCCCAACTCTCTTGACCCCCCCATAGTTTCCCACCACTGTCAGTCATTTTCTCACAGTATTACGATAGATGTTCAAGCTCCACTATATGCGTGAGAATTTGTGACACTCCGATCTTTGTTTCTGTGAAAGGTCACTCAGTATTGTAGACTCTAGTTCCATCCAGGTAACTGCGAAGTTCATGATTTTGTTCTTTTTTATGGCTGTGTAGTATTCCATCATGTATACTTACCACAATTTTTTAATCCAGTCCTCTTTTGATGGACAGCATGGTTGATTCCAGGTTCTTGCTATTGTGAACAATACTGTGATAAACATACCTGTGTAGGTTTCTTTTTTATAGAGTGATTTGAGTTCTTCAGGGTATATTCCCAGTAGGGGAATTGCAGGGTCATATGGGAGGTTGATATTTAGAGCTTTAAGGAATCGCCACACTGCTTTCCACAGAGATTGCACTGTCATCAACAGTGTAGAAGTCTTCCCTTTTCCTCACACCCTCTCCAGCAACTATTATTTTTTGAGTTATTGATAATTGCCATTCTGACTGGAGTTAGGTGGTATCTCAGTATGGTTTTGATTTGCATCTCCCTGATGATTAGTGAGGTTGAACAATTCTTCATGTGTCTGTTGGCTGCTCGGATGTCTTCCTTTGTGAAGTGTCTATTCATATCTTTTGCCTATTTTATAATGGGGTTGTTTGCTTTTTTCTTTTCAGTACTTTTGAGTTCCTTGTAGCTCCAAGATGTTAAGCATTTGTCAGACCTGTAGTTGGCAAATACTTTTTCCCAGTCTGTAGGCTGTGTCCCTGCTCTCTTGATGGTTTCTTTGGCTTTGCAGAAGCTTGTCAGTTTAATGAGGTCCCACTTATTTATCTTCTTTCTTATGGCCTGTGGGTTTCGGGTTTTGTTCAGTAATTGGGTGCTAGTTCTGATTTCCATGAGGGCATGTCCTTCATTTTCTAATGTTCTTATGGTCTGAGGTTTTACTTTAAGGTCTCTGATCCATTTGGAGTTAATTTTTGTGTATGGGGATAAATAGGGGTGCTGTATCAATCTTCTGCATGTGGTCAGCCAGTTTTCCCAGCATCATTTACTGAATAGGTTCTCCTCTGCCCAGTGATAGGTGGTGGAGGCTTTGTCAAAGATGAGTTGGTTGAGAAATTGATGTTTAGCTTCTGGAATCTCAATTCGATTCCATTAGTGTATATGACTGTTTCTGTACCAATACCAAGCTGTTTTGATGTTTGTAGCTTTATAATTAAGTTTGAAGTCTGGTAATGTGATATCCCCTGCTTTTTTTTTTTTTTTTTGCTGAGAATTTTTCAGGCTATTCTTCATTGTTTGTGTTTCCATATGAATTCCTGTGTTGTTTTTTTCTAGGTCTGAGAAGAATGTGGCTGGTAGTTTGATGGGTATGTCATTGAATCTGTAGATTTGCCTTAGGTAAGATGGACATCTACACAATGTTGATTCTTCTGATCCATGAGCATGGGATATTTTTCCACTTGTTTGTGTCATCTTTGATTTCTTTGAGCAGTGTTTTGTAGTTTTAATTGTAAAGGTCTTTCATGTCTCTCATTAGGAAGATGCCAAGGTATTTCTTTTTTTGTGTGGCAATTGTGAATGGAATTGTGGGTTTTATTTGCATTTCTGTTTGTTTATTGGTTAAAGAAATGTGATTGTCTTTTGCACATTTATTTTATATCCTGAGACTTTGCCAAGGCCTTTATCAGCGTAAGGAGGTTTTTGACAGATTCTCTTGGGTTTTCAAGGTATGCAACCATGTCATCTGCAAAGAGAGATAACTTGACTTCTTCTTTTCCTATTTGGATACCACTGATTTCCTTCTCTTCTCTGATTGCTCTACCAGGATTTCCAGTACTATATTGAACAGGAGGGGTGAGTGTGGGCATCCTTGTCTTGTTCCAGTTTTCAGGGAAAATGGTTCCAACTTTTGTCCATTTAGGAATATGCTAGCTGTGGGTTTCTCATAGATGACTTTCACTATTTTGAGTTATGTTCCCCATATGCCTAGATGTTCGAGGGTTATTGAGAAGGGGTGCTGTATTTTATAAAAACTTGTTCTGCATCTAATGATATTATCATGTGGTTTTTGTTTTGACATCTGTTGATGCATTTAATTACACTTATGCTTTTATGAATGTTGAACCAGCCTTGCATCCCAGGTATGAAGCCTACTTGGTCATGATGGATGATTTTTGAGACATGTTGTTGAATCTGGTTTGCTAGGATCTTGTTGAGGTTTTAGCATCGATGTTCATCAAAGATATTTGGCCTGTAGTTCTCTTTCTTGGTTGGGTCTTTACCTGGCTTGTGTATCAATGTGATGTTAGCTTTGTAAAATGATTTGGAGAGAGTTCCATCTTTTTCAGTCACCTGGAATACCTTCAGTAGGATTGGTATCAGCACCTGCTTAACAGTCTTGTAGAATTCTGCTGGAATGTCATCTGGACCAGGGCTTTTTTTTTGTAGGTAGTTTTGTTATTATGTAGTCAATTTCCTTGATTGTTATTGGTCTATTTAGGGTTTCGGTTTCTTCGTGTTCCAACCTAGGCAGATTGTGTGATGTCAGAAAGTCCTCCATTTCCTTAAGGTTTTCAAGTTTGATTCCATACAAGTGTACATAGTAGTCTCTAATGATCTTTTGTATTTCTTCAGAGTCAGACGTGACTTCAACTTTTGTGTTTCTGATTGTGCTTATTTGGGATTTTCTCTCTTTTCCTTGGTCAGTCTAGCTAGGGGACCATCAACCTTGTTTATCCTTTTGAAGAACCAGCTTTTTGTTTCATTGATTTTTTGTATTATCTTTTTGTCTTCTGAGTCATGGATTTGGGCTTTTATTTTGGTGATCTGGATTCTTCTGCTGAAATTACGATTTTTGTGGTCTTCCTTTTCCAGCTTACTTAGGTAGCTTATTAGGCTGTTAATTTGTGATCCTTCCATTTTCTTTATGTGTGTTTGTAGGGACATACATTCCCCTCTTACTACAGTTTTCATGGAGTTCCAGAGATTTTGGTAAGATGTTTCTTCATTTTTGTTTGTTCCCAAGTATCTTTTAATCTCTGTTTTGATTTCTTCATTGACCCAGAAGTTGTTTAGCATCATGCTCTTTGGTGTCCATATGTTTGTGGGTTTTGAGTGGACCTTGTTGGTGTTAATGTTTATTTTTATTTCACTGTTTTCCCAGATGGTGCATGGTAAAATTTCAGTCCTTTAAAATTTGCTTATTCTTGACTTATGGCCAAGTATGTGGTCAATCTTAGAATACACTCTATGCAGTGATGAGTAGAATGTGTATTCTGTGGTCTTTGGATGGAGTGTTCTGTAGGTATCAATTAAGTCCCTTTGGTCTATAGTCACATTGAGGTTGTGGATCTCATTGCTGATTTTTTCTCCTGATGATCTGTCTAATGTTATGAGTGGGTTATTAAAGTCCCCAGTTATGATGGTGTTAGAGTAAATATCTTTCTTTAGCTTTTCTAGAAGTTGCTTTATGAAAATTGGTACACCTAAGTTGGGTGCATATATGTTTAGGATAGATGCATATATGTTTCTTGTTGGTGGAGTGGACCTTTTGTCATTATGTAGTGGCCCTCTGTATCTTTTTAAACTTTTGATAGCTTAATGGTATTTTGTCTGAAATTAGGATGGCAACTCCTCCTTTCCTTTGTGTTCCATTCACCTGAAAATTTGCTTCCCATCATCTTACTTTGAGTCTGTGCATGTCCTTTCTAGTGAGATGGGTCTG
>NW_007253929.1:0-9935 GCF_000164805.1 Carlito syrichta
GATATAGCAAGCTAATTAATTCAGCTGACTAGCAAGGAGGCCCACTATTTAAGTCAGCTAGTTTACTCAGCTGGCTAGCCAGCTGGCTAGCTAGGTAACAAGCCAGTTAAGTCATTTGGCTAGTCTGCTGGTTTGCTAATTAAGTCAGCTCATTAAGTTAGCTGGCTAGCCAGTCAGTTAGCTAGGTAGAGAGCTAGTTAAGTAAAATGGCTAGCCAGTTGGCTAACTAGTTAAGTCAGCTAGTGTGTCAGCTGGCTAGCCGTCAGGCATCTAGTTGTGGCAGCTAGTTTAGTAAACTGGCTATCCAGGTGTTTAGCTGGGCAGCTTGCTCATTTTATGTGCTGTCTGTCCAGCTGGATACTTCGTTAAGTCAGCTAGTTTAGTTCAGGCAGCTGGCTAGTCTGCTGGCTAGCTAGGTAGCTAGGCAATTAAGTCAGCTGGTTTGTCAGCTGGTTAACTAGTTAATTTGGCTAATTAAATCAGCTGGTAAGCCAGCATGCTAGTTAAGTAGCTAACTAGTTATGTCAGCTGTCTAGCCAGCTGGCTAGGTATTTAAGTGTTCATGTTAAGTCAGCTGACTAACATGCTGGCTACCTAGGTAGCTCGCTATTTAAGTCAGCTGGCTAGCAAGATAAGTCTCCTAGAATTTCAGCTGAATAGCCAGCTGGCTAGCTATGCAGCAAGCTTGTTAGTTCAACTGGCTAGAATCAGGCCATCTAGTTAAATCAACTATTTAAGTCAGCTAGTTAGCTGAATGGCTAGGTAGGTGGCTGGCAAGTTAACTCGGCTGGTTAGCAGGCTGGTCAGGTCGGTGGCCAGCTAGTTAAGCTGGGTGGCTAGCCATTTGACGAGCACAGTGGCTGGCTAGTTAAGCTGGCTATCTATCCCACTGTCCAGCCAACCGGCTGGCTCTTTAAGTAGGCAGGCTAGCCAGGTGGCCAGTCCACTACCTAGCTAACTGGCTGCCTAGGGAGCTAGCCAGCCAGGTAGCTAGCTAGTTAAGCCAGTTGTCTAGCCATCTAGCCAACAAGGTAGCTAGCTTGTCAATTCAGCTGGCTAGCCAGCTAGCCAGCCAATCAGCCAACCAGCTAGTCAGCTAGTTAAAACCAGTAGCTAGCCAGTTAGTAGTTAAGTCAGCTAGCAAATCAGGTAAATATTCAGCTAGCTTGTTAATTCAGCTAGCCACTCAGGTTCCTAGACAGCTTGCTAGTTAAGTCTGCTTGCTAGTCAGCTAGCTAGTCAGCTTGATAGTTAATTCAGCTAGCCAGCTAACTAGGCAATTACCTAGCTATTTAAGTCAAATTGCTAGACAGCTAAATAGCTTGTTTGCTAGCAAGTTATGTCAGCTAGATAGCCAGCTAGCTAGTCAGCTAGCAAGTTATGTCAGCTAGTAAATCATTTAGTTACTTAGCTAACTAGTCGGCAAGAAAGTAGCTATCAGGTCAGCTATCTAGTGAGCTCTCTCGCTTTCCATCAGGTTAGCTTACTAGTACACTCCGTCACATACAAACCTGTCAGGAAACTATTTGGCTCATTTGCCAGCCAACAGGTCAACTAACTTGTTGACTCGCTTGAAGAACAAAAGGACAACTAACTAGTTGTTTCCTCACCAGCCGACTAGTTAAGTCAGCTCACTAGCCAGCCGACTAGTTATGGCACAGCACATGTAGGCTCATCAGCCGGCCGACTAGTTAATTCAGCTGACCAGTCGGCTCACTCGCCGGCAGACTAGTTAAGTCAGCTCACCTGTCGGCTCACTCTCCGGCCGACTAGTTAAGTCAGCAAAGTGGTCGGCCTACTAGACAGCCCACTGATTAAGCAAGCTAACTAATCAGTCGACTAGTGGGCCAACTTGTCAGCTGACAAGTTAGGTCAGCTAATTAGTTGGAAGACAAGTTAGGTCAGCTAAGTAGTCGGCCAACTAGTCGGCCGACTATATAGGTCAGAAAACTAGCCAGCCAACAGCTGGAGACCAGGTTCAGCCGGGTTCAGGGTACCCCAAAATGTGGAGATGGCATCGGCGATTGGGGGGAAGAAGACAGAAAGAGAGAGAGAGAAAGAAAGAGACTGGATTCCGGTCTAGTGCAGAAGTGATGTGTGTTATTGGTAATTACGATGGGTTTTTTTATACACAAAGTCAGATGTAGGGGGCGTCCCCCACCCCCCAGAAACCTTAATCCATGAAAACTTAATCAATGATTGCCTTTAAACCCTTTTCATATGCTAATCTTAAAATCCCATAACAAAGGATAACCTAATCCATGACTGATATATTCTATAAACCTTTTTCATTCTAAGCTGATTGATTTATGCCAAGTTAAAAAATTCTATAGAAGCTTAGATATTTACTTTACAAACGAAAGTGGCCCATCCCAGAATGTTTGGAATGTGACCCAGTCCAAAGTTCACACTGGGCTACTTGCAAGTAACCCAGCTCCATTCTTTCAACAAAATGGCTGTCTTGTAAAACTATATGCTACAATTTACACCTCCAGTAAATCCTAAGATCATGGCCCAGAAGCCTGTGACCAATACTAAGGCTCTTAGATGTGACCCGAGTTTGAATTATAAGTTGTGTGAAAGCCAAAACTGTAGTTTGTGGAAGAATGGGAGCAATGAGCTTCTAAAGTTAGCTTGTGTTCGTCCTGGTCTCAGAGTTTCTATGTTTTGAGCTCACAGGAGCTTAATCTGGTTAGTGCTGAGTAGAAAGGGGGAAGAAATGGGGTCAATAGCTCCGGAATGCATCCTAGTGGTCTCAGGGTCAATGGCGCTTCCTGATCCCTAATGCTCAGTGGGCCTCTGTGGCCGGCTCCCAACATCTCCCCTTTTTTTATTTTTTAGCACAAAACCATGAAACTCCATATTGCTCTTCTTTAGCACTCTGAAGATGATTGGGAGTAGACACAGCAACAAAAGAATCACTGCTCCACAAATTCCGACATTGATGAGTATAGACATTAATGATTTTTGATTAGCAAATGATGCCTGAATTTCTGATGTAATTTAGTAAGGTCTATACTCAGGTCTGAATGGTTCCAAATTCCAAGTTACTTTGTCCCAAGTATGGACAGATTTAAACACAGAGTGACATTGGAGAACCAATTTCTTTTTTAAGGTCATAAGTTCTTGCCCTACTGCTAAAACTCCTTCCTCCAAAGCACTAACCTTACTTTCCAACTTCTGGACTATTATGTCCCGAATAGCTATGACAATAGAAACGTTTTTAGACAGCTGATCAGCAAACGTAGTTGTATGAACTTCCCTAGATAATGCTACAGCTCAAAAGTAGCTATTAAAGCTGTAACTCCTAAAATTAAAAGTAGCCAAAAATCTTTTCTGTCTTTCTAAAAGAGCATTAGCCTCATACAATATCTGTAAACCATATGCATCATACCAACAAGATGACAATTATACAAGAATCATCAAATAAGATGGCTGCTCAAGAATAACAAACCTTCGTAAAAGGCATTAGTTAAACAATTAGTTAAAAATACAACCTGTACAAGACACCTTATAAACATTGCTATGATACTCAATTTTAACAACTTAGTACTTATTTCATACTAAAAACACGTAAGAGAACTGCAAGCATCCCTAATGTGGTACTGCTGAGTTTGTCCAACAGGCCTAGACAGGCTGACTGGTTGAAGGGCTGTGAGGGCTCTCCACAAATGAGGTTGAATGGCTTGTCTGGTACCAATTCATTGGAGTGCCTTCTAGTTGCAGCAAGTGTATGTCACTAATATATAGTCTTTCACCAGGTACAGTATAGTCCACCTTAGAGTTATAAGCACAGTCTCTCCATTTCAGGAAGCCAGTATCTCGCTGGATGAGTGGCCCGTCCTTTTCCATATCATTGAAGGGGCAAGCAGGTACGCTGAGAGGTGGTGTCCATTAAACACAATTGAACAGTTAGGGTCACAGCTGTGATTGAGCAAAGACATACTAGGATACAGGCCAACACACACTTCCTGCATCTCTGCAGTACAGATGGTGAAAGAGTTGCAGATCACCTTGTCCTGGGTTTGGCATCAGATACAGTCACACTTAAAGTAGTATTGGTCCCTAAGCTGCTTCTGGTGCTCCTCACTGGTCATCAGCATATCCAGGTAGCAGATGGTGAGCTCTTCTCCCACTTCGATGTCTTGAACTGCACGCAGTAAGTTCATTTTATGTTTTTGGTCCTGCGTTCTTTTCTCCTCCCAGTTTTTAAAGACTTTAAAGGCTGTTTCCAATAGTTATATTTGAGGAGTTTGTGGGCCCTTTTCTAATTTTTGGAGTTTGTGCCAATGCTGACTGAGAGATAAAATACATCCAAAAGAACTTGTCCTTCCAGTCTAGTCTGTTTATTAACACCTATTTTGTAGTTAGCTAACAGGATTCACTTATATGATTCCTTTACTTCCGTCTGGGAAAGTTGAACTTGAGAGAAGATTATCATAAGAAGATAACAAAGAAGAATTTTTAACATCCTTTTGTCCAAGCCACCCCTATGAGAAGACACATGTTTGGGGGATGAGAAGTCTGGAGGTTGGGGTTAAGTGCCATGGCCTTTGGCACTCACCCCTTCTCCAAAGGTAAAAGAGAAAGACTGGAGGATGGGGTCAGGTGCTGTGACCTTTTGCACTTGTCCCTTCTCCAAAAGTAAAAGAGAAAGACTGAAAGTCAGAGCTAGGCACCACAGCCATAGACGCCTGCCCTTCCTTCTCAGATAAAGGTGAAGGGACTCACAGAACAGATTACAAGAAACAAGAGTAGTAGGGAAGGCAGGAATTGGAGCTGTAGGAGGAATAGGAGAGGACAAAGGAAGTGAAAACTCTTGTTTACATTTTTCTCCGGTCTATTTCTTTGATTCAACATGATTCATGCTACCTGTCTCAGTCTTTGGTTTAGCCAATACTAGACCAGTCTTTCCTCTCTACAACCTGAACAGGTCCTTTTATGCCGTCTGTTCCTTCCAAGTCCCTTTAAGGGATCACATCCTATTTGTAGCATGTGCGCTGGCACCTTATCATCTGGACTATACAGAAGCATGCCCATTTGAGCAAGAATATCATGTCCCAAAAGTGTAATGGGGATAGAAGGAATGATGTAGAGACAAAAGGTTCCTGAAGTTTCGTTATCTGTCCAATTTAAAATTTGAGAACTTTTGGAAACAGAGGTCGCTTGACCAATACTAATGAGTCCTGATGGGGCTACTTGTGTTGGCAAGGAAGACAGCCAGTCTTTACCAGCAGAACAAGAAACATCAGCCCCTGTATCTAGCAGACCTTTAATTTTAACTCCCTGAATATATAAATCTTTTAGAAGTCTGAAGTTAGTAATTTCCTTGGGTAAGAGTAGTTGGCTGTCAACTGACTCATATATTCCTTTTCCTAACAACATATTGCTAGAAATATGAAACTGACAAGCCTCTTTAAGTTCCTTAATTAATTTATATGGTAGTGGCTCCCAATGAGGTGCCTCGTTTACTGTGCCTTCTTCCATATACATTACTGGAAAGCAAGAAGACAAGGTAAAATCTTTCTCTTTGTCAGCTTTTTTTCTGGCTCCCTGCATACCTACATTAGCCAGAGACACATACCCAGGTGTGAATTTCAGTGTTTTAACCTTATTTTTAGTAAATGGTATGGGAGGAGGTACCTTGGCATCATTGACAGAATTTTTTCGCTTATCATAACCAATCACTTCGTCTTCCAACTCCATTTCCTCCTCAGGGAAAAATTCATCATCTAAAGGAGGCGCCGAGTCTATGGCCAGCAAGGGAGTGTCTTTATTTTTGGCCGAAATTTTAGAGAAATCGTACTGTAGATTTAAAGCATCTTGGATAATATTCCATAAAGCTAAGGCATACAAAATGCAAAAGGCGAGCCAATTGGTTCCTCTATTGGACAATATGTTCAAAATACTAGTAGACATTTTCCTTTCTTTAGATTCACTCTGGCCCATGATTCTATCATGGCTCTTAAACTGCTCACCCTTCCTTGCTCTGCCTGTCTCTACAGAGGGGTCTGTGGCACCCTGGGTGAGGTCCTATCCATCCCAAAAAAGAAAAAGAAAGCTTACCTTGAGGCCCCGTGTCAGGTGCCACTTGCTGAAGACCAGCTTCAGCCGGGTTCAGGGTACCCCAAAGGTGGAGATGGCATCAGCGATTGGGGGGAAGAAGAGAGAAAGAGAGAGAGAAAGAAAGAGACTGGACTCTGGTCTAGTGCAGAAGTGATGTGTGTTATTGGTAATTACAACGGGTCTTTTATACACAAAGTCAGATGTGGGAGGGGCGTCTCCCACCCACCAGAAACCTTAATCCATGAAAACTTAATCAATGATTGCCTTTAAACCCTTTTCATATGCTAATCTTAAAATCCCATAACAAAGGATAACCTAATCCGTGACTGATATATTCTATAAACCTTTTTCATCCTAATCTGATTGATTTATGCCAAGTTAAACAATTGTATAGAAGCTTAAGTATTTACTTTACAAACGAAAGTGGCCCATCTCAGAATGTTTGGAATGTGGCCCAGTCCAAAGTTCACACTGGGCTACCTGCAAGTAACCCAGCTGCATTCTTTCAACAAAATGGTTGTCTTCTAAAACTATATGCTACAATTTACACCTTCAATAAATCCTAAGATCATGACCCAGAAGCCTGTGACCAATACTAAGGCTCTTAGATGTGACCCGAGTTTGAATTATAAGTTGTGTGAAAGCCAAAATTGCAGTTTGCAGAAGAATGGGAGCAATGAGTTTCTAAAGTTAGCTTGTGTTCATCCTGGTCTCAGAGTTTTTATGTTTTGAGCTCACAGGAGCTTAATCTGCTTAGTGCTGAGTAGGAAGGGGGAGGAAATGGGGTCAATAGCTCCCGAACGCATCTTAGTGGTCTCTGGGTCAATGGCCCTTCCTGATCCCTAATGCTCAGTGGGCCTCCGTGGCCGGCTCCCAAGAGCCAACTACTAAACCGAGCTAAGTAGGGGGCCAACTAGTTAATCCAGCTAAATAGTTGACCGACTAGTCGGGCAGCTTGTTAACCCAGCTAACAAGTCAGCCGAGTAGTCAACCAACTTGTTAAACCAGCAAACGAGTCAGCCGACTCATCACGCTACAAGTTAAGTGACCTAGCTAACTCGTCAACCAACTAGTGAAATCAGGTAATTACTCGTTTACCAACTAGTTCAAACAGTTATATAACTCAATAACCAACTCGTTAAGTCAGCTAGCTATCTGATTATCCAACTAGTTAAGTCAGCTAGCTAAGTCAGCTGGTTAAATAGCTAGATATCTATGTCAGCTAGCTAAGTCAGATAACTCACTAGTTAGCTAACTATTTAATTCAGATACTTAATCTTCTACCTAACTAGTTAGCTAATTAGTTAAGTCTCCTGGTTATTCAGTCAGTTAAATAGTTAGCTAACTATTTAATTCAGGTAGATAAGTCAGCTAGCCAACTAGTTAAACCAGCCAGGTACATCAGTTAGTCAAGTAGTTAAGTCAGCTAGCTAAGTCAGCTAGTTAAGCCAGCTTTTAATTTAGTCAGCTGGTTAAGACAGCTAGCTATCTAGTTAGTTGAAGTGTTAAGTCAGCAGGTTGAGTCAGTTTGTTAGCTAGTTAACTAATGGGTTAATTCATCAGGATGGGTCAGCTAGCTAGCTAGTTAGCAAATGGGTTGTGTCAAGTACTTGCCTAGGCTAGCTAGCTAGTTAACTAGCTAGCTAGTTAACTCGATAGTTAGCTATCGAGTTAAGACATCTGGGTGGTCAGCTAGATAGCTAGATAGTTAACAAGTTAAGTAGGCTGGTTGAGTCAGCTAGCCAGCATGTTAGTTAATGATATAAATCAGATGATTAATTCACCTAGCTAGCATGTTAGATAATGTTTAAGCTAACTAGTTACCTTGCTGGTTAAGTCAGTTAGCTAGCAAGGTAACTAACTATTTAAGTCAGCTTGTTAGCTAGGTAGCTAGCTAGTTAGTTAACTATTTAAGCCAGCTGGCAAACTAGGTAGCTAGCTAGTTAGCTAACAATTTAAGTCAGCTGGTTAGCTAGGTAGCTACTAGTTAAGTCAGCTACTTAATTCAGCTGGCTAGTCAGCTGGCTAGCTAGGTAGGGAGCTAGTTAAGTCAGTGGCTAGCCAGCTGGATAGCTGGTTAATTCAGTTAGTTAAAATAGCTCGCTAGCCAAATGGTCAGGTAGGTAGCTAGCAAGTTTAGTCAGCTAGATAGCTACCTGACTAGCTAGTGTTGTCAGTGAGTTAAGTCAGCTGGCTAGCGAACTGGCTAGCAGGTTAAGTCAGCTAGTTCAGTCAGCTGCCTAGCCAGCTGGATAGGTAGGTAGCTAGCTAGATAAATCAGCTTGCTAGCCTGCAGGATAGTTTGTCAAGTCAGCTAGTTAAGTCATCTGGCTAGCCTGCTGGCTACGTTGATAGTTAGCAAGTTAAGTGAGTTGGCTAGCCAGCTTGCTAGCTTAAGTCAGCTAGGTAAGTCAGCTGGCTAGCCAAGATAGGTAGCCAGCTAGTTAAGTCTGCTCACTGGCCAGCTGACTAGCTGCTTAAGTCAGCTAGTTAAGTCAGCTGGCAACCAGCTGGCTAGCTAGTTAATCACCTAGCTAATTCAGCTGGCAACCAGCAGGGTAGCAAGTTAAGTCAGATAATTAAATCACCTGGCAACCAGCAGGCTAGCTAGTTAAGACAGCACATTATGTCAGTTGGCTATCCAGCTCATTACCTAGTTAAAAAGCTAGTTAAGTCAGATGGCTAGCCATCTGTCTAGCTATTTATTTTAGCTAGTTAAGTCAGCTGGCCAGCTAGGTCGCTAGCAATATAAGTAAGCTAGTTATGGCACCTAGGTAGCTAGTTAACTCAGCTAGTTTATTCAGCTGGCTAGCTAGATAGCTAGGTAGGTAGCTAGCTAGTAAAGTCACCTAGTTAATTTAGCTGGCCAGTCAGCTGGCTAGCTAGTTAAGTCAGCTAGTTAAGTCAACTGGCTAGTTAAGTCAGTTAGTTAAAGCATCTGGCAAACCAGCTGCCTAGCAAGGTTACTAGACAGTTAATTCAGCCACCTATCTAGCTGGGTAGCAAGTTAAGTCACCTAGTTAAGTCAGCTCGTTGGCCAGCAATTTAGCTAGGTAGTGAGGTAGTTCAGTCAGCTGGCAAGCCAGCAGGAAATGTAAGTAGGTAGCTAGTGAATTCAGGGGGCTAGTCATCAGTCTATCTAGTTATGTCAGCTAGTTAACCAGCTGACTATACAGCTGTCTAGTCAGGTAGCTAGCTAGTTAAGTCTGCTGGCTAGCCAGCAAGCTACTTCGTTAAGTCAGCTAGTTAAGTTAGCTGGATAGGATACTGGCTAGCTAGTTAGGTAGGCAATAAAGTCACCTGGCTAGACAGCTGGCCAGCTAGTTAAGTCAGCCCAAAAAGTCAGTTGTCTAGCCAGCTGGCTATATAGTTAAAAAGCTTGTTACGATTGATGTGTAGCCACCTGGCTTGCTAGTTATTTCAACTACTTAAGTCAGCTGGGAAGCTAGGCAGCTAGCTAGTTAAATCAGCTTGATATGCCAGCTAGTGAGCTAGTTATGTCAGCTAGTAAAGTCAGCTAGCTATATGATAGGTAGCTAGCAAGTTAAATCAGCTAGTTAAGTCAGCTGACTTGCTAGGTAGCTAGCTAGTTAAGTCAGTTATTTAAGTCAGCTGGGTAGCTAGTTAAGTCTGTTAGTTAAGTCAATTGGAAAGCCAGCTGCCAAGCAGAATAGCTAGCTTTAAGTCAGCTGGCTAGCCAGCTGGCTAGTTAGTGATCACCTACGTAGCTCGCTGGTCAGTTGGGTAGCTAGGTAGTTAGGTAGTTAAGACAGCTTGCAATCCAGCAAGCTAAGTAGGTAGGTAACTAGTTAAGTCAGCTGGCTAGCCATCCGGTCTCTAGTTATGTCAGCTAGTTAAGTCAGCTAGCT
>NW_007253929.1:9955-10636 GCF_000164805.1 Carlito syrichta
TTTCAGCTCTCTAGTTAGCTTGCTAGCTAGTTAAGTCACCTTGTTAAGGCAGTTGACTAGCCAGCTGGCTAACTAGGTAGCTTGCTAGTTAAGTCAGCTGGATACACAGCTGGTTAGCTAGAAAAGTCACCTAGTTAATTCAGCTGGATAGCCAGTTGACTAACTATGCAGTAAGCAAGTTATTTCAACAAGCTAGATAGCAGGACAGCTAGTTAAGTCAGCTAGCTAGCCAGATCTCTAGCTAGGTAGTGACATATTTAAGTCTGTTGCCTAGTCAGCTGTCTAGCTAATTAAGTCAGCTAGTTAAGTACCTTGTTATTCAAGTGGCTAGTGAGGTAGAGAGCTGCTTAAGTCAGCTGGCTAGCCAGTTTGCTAGTTAGGTAGCTAGCTAGTTATGTCAGCTGCCTAGCCAGATGGCTAGCTAGTTAAGTCACCTAGTTAAGTCAGCTGAGAATGCAGCTGGCTAGCTAGGTAGCTTGGTAGTTAAGTCTGCTGGCTAGACAGCTGGCTAGCTAGATAAGACACCTAGTTGATTCAGCTGGCTAGCTATGTAGCATGCTGGTTAATTCAACAGGCTAGAAAACAAGCTAGCAATTTAAGATAGTTAGTTAAGTCACCTGACTAGCAAACTTGCTGGCTAGTGGTTGACCTATTTAAGTCTGTTGGCTAGCCATCTGGCTA
>NW_007253930.1:0-21269 GCF_000164805.1 Carlito syrichta
TTAGGTGCATATATGTTTAGGATAGATATTTCTTGTTGATGGAGTGAACCTTTTGTCATTTTGTACTGGCCCTCTGTATCTTTTTTAATTTTTGATAGCTTGAATGGTATTTTGTCTGAAATTAGGATCGCGACTCCTCCTTTCTTTTGTGTTCCATTCGCCTGAAAATTTGTTTCCCATCCTTTTACTTTGAGTCTGTGCATGTCCTTTCTAGTGAGATGGGTCTCTTGAAGGCAGTATATTGTTGCCTGGTGATATTTTATCCATTTTGCCATTCTGTGTCTTTTCAGTGGTGCATTTACATTCAGTCTAATTATTGAAATATGAGAGTTCGTCCCTATCATAGGGTTCTTATAGAGTTGTTGTTCTTCCACTTGGTTTTTTGTCTTTCTTTTGGTTTTGGGGTTGGTTCATGTGTATTTTATTCTTTTTCCTGTACTCTTGTGAAGAACATTGTTCTTTTTTCCTTTTCTTCTATGTTTAGTACTTTCTTAAGTGTTTCATGTAGAGGTGGTTTGGTGGCAGCGTAATTCTTAGGGATTGGATATCTGGGAAAGATTTTAATTCTCCCTCGCTGATGAAGCTTAACCTGGCTGTTTAGGTTCTTCTTGGTTGGAATTGTTTATCTTTTAGGACTTTGAAGATAGGGGTCCAAGCTGTCCTAGCCTGCAGGGCTTCTGTAGATAAATGTGCTGCTATTCTAATTGGTTTTCCATGGTAGGTGATCTGGCCTTTTTCTCTTGCTGCCTTTAGCATTTTTTCTTTTATGCTTACTTTGTTTAGGCGAATTATTATGTGTCTAGGAGTTGGTCTTCTCATTTGTTGTCTTGCAGGGGTTCTCTGAATCTCTTGTGTTTGAATTTTTGCATCACTGATTAGCTAAGGGAAGTTTTCTTGAATGATCTCATGGAAAGTTTGTTCCAGTGTGGTCTCTGTCTCTCTTTCTGCCTCAGATGGCCAATTACTCTTAGCTTCATTCTGTTGAAGTAATCCCTCATCTCTTGAAGCTTTTGTTCTGTCTTTTTGAGCTTGTTTTCTGTGTTTTTAAGAATTTGGGTTAGTTCTGTATTTTGGTCCTCAAGCTCTGAGATTCTTTCTTCTGCTTGGGTAATTCTGCTTTCCATGCTTATCAGTTTGTTATTTATTTCATTCACAGTATTCCTTATTACTGTTATCTCAGATATCAGTTCCTTCCTAGTTTCTTCTTGTCTCTCCTCAATTCTTTTTAATCTCTCCATTAATGTCTTGATATCTAGGTTTGTAGTTTGAGACTAGTCATTCTGGGGGCTCTTCATTGTTTGCATTCTGAAGTCAGTTTTCTCAGTGTCTGCCCTCCCAGGGGTCTGAGAGAGACCCATATTCTTCTTTTGGTTTTTCTTCATTTGTGTAGATTTTTCTCTCTCTCTCCCTTTCCCTCCCCTTCTTTAATTCTGTTTTTCAGGGAAGGTGGGGCTGCTTTTGTTTCACTTGTATAATCTCCTGTTCTTCTTTATGAGGGTCCTCTGGCTCTGTTTACTTTTGAAGTTGGAGTGTGGGCTGCAGGCTGTACTTTTTGCAGTTTTGAGGTTTAATTGAGGGGGAAGCTGTGTTTCAGAATCTATATGCTGATTCCAGCATCCACCAACAGGTGTATGAGCACACTGGAACCTATTTCCCACTGCCTTACAATCTGTGCAGTGGTTTGATCCCTGGATCAAAAGGAGGTACAAAAGAGGAAAATAATGGAGGAAGGGGGGTCAATAGGAAGTTAGAAAGAGAGAAGAGTGAGAGGGAAAACAGACATACATACCAACTAACAGATTAAAAAGAGACACAAGGCCAGAGAGAAGTGAGAAAAACACAGAATGAAAATTCCTAAAGAATAATGGTAGCTATACAGAGACAGACCAATAAAATCATGAAACAGATAGTGTAAGTCAGAAAGCAAACAAAAGTGAGCAAAACATTCAGTCAGAATGATAAAATCAAAAGTCAAAATGAGAGATCAGACTAGCTCTGGAGTCTTTCCTGAGTGTCTAAAGTCACTTAAGCTCTGATCTCCTATCTCTCCCCTTTGTTTTTGTTGCAGGCAGCTAGCCTGTTGCCTGAGATGTCTGTGACACTTAGTTGTCTCTGTCTGTTCAGTGTAGGGGAAGGGCTTTGTCTCCTGTTTAATGACATTACCTTAGGAACCGAGATGGAGGCTCTGATAGGTGGGTGGGGGCAATGCAAATCTGCCTGGAGAATGGCTGAGGTGGCAGCTTCACTCTCGGGGATCTTTTCTCTCCGCTTGTCTGGGTCTCTGGGTGAGAGGCACCAGGGATCAGCTGCACAGCTGGGCACTGGATCCGAGGTGTCACCAGCAGGCTGGGGTGGAGGAGAGTGTCGGGCATTCCCTCCTCTGGAGCTGGGAGCCTCTGATCAGCACCTTATACAAGCTTGGGGTTCTGTTCCCTTACACAAGCTTGGGGTCGCGCACTGAATGCCTCAGCCAGGGTGGGCCCAGGGCTCCAGAGCTCCAAAGCTCCAAAGGGCAGTTGGTGGCCCTGGGTCCCTCACAGGGTACTTCAGCCAGAAATGGGACCGGTATCTCTGAGGGGCAGGCACCCAGAGGCTCCCTGGGTGACTGTGAACTTGGTGCTGGGGGAGATGATGTAGCTAGGGAGGGAGCCGAGACCCTGGACTCTTGCACAGGCGGGTGTCACATATAGTGGAGCAGCAGCAGCCGGGTGCCGCAATATCTGGCCCTGTGTGGGACCGAAGGTCTCCGGGCCTCATACCAGTGTAGCTGGCAGTGGGCAGGGGTCTGCGGGAAAAAAAGTAAGAGTCGTTTTGGGAACTCACGTTCGGAGAGTCTCACAAATCCACCTATGCCATCGCCATCTTACTGGAACTCCTCGCAAAGTCATTTTTAAACCTGCATAAACTATTAAGGATAACAGAGTTTTCTAATTATGAAGGGTTTAATCACTAAGTGATTGAATTATACAAATGGAATTTACTTATAATAAATTGTGTATTTATTCTTACAAATGGAATTTACTCATAATAAATTGTGTATTTATTCTTACATGTTTAAACTTGTCACCTTCAATATACTCTTCGTTTGATGTAGTACACCTTTCAAGACACTTTTTCTACTGTTCAAAATAGTCTTTGAACTTGTCAATGTTGATACCTTTTAGTGCTTCTGTCATTTTTTGTTTCACCTCTTCCACATTGGCAAAATGTTTCTCTTTGCAATCTTTTTTTCCTCTGGGAAAACAAACAAAAAAAAAAGTTGCTTGGGGTGAGATCCAGTGAATAGGGAGGGTGGGCCAAAGGGATCATGTCGTTTTTGGTCAAAAACTGCTGAACATTCAGTGTGGTGTGGTGTGGCGGGCAGGTGTGTATGTCATGGTGGAAGAACCAGTCACTTGTTTGCCACAACTTGGTATGTTTCTTCCACAAATCGTGACACAACCTTCTCAAAACTTCTAGTAAAAACTTTGGTTGACCATTTTTTGGTCTAGAGAAACAAATTCTGAGTGTACTACAAGGGGGCTGCTCTCCAAAAGATAAATCCAGTTTTCTAATTATCATAGTAATAGTATAGAAATAGTAATAGTATAGAAATGACCTAAGAATTTAAAGATTAGTCATATCTCATTAAAATTTTTCTAGATTTACTTAGAAGTGTCATAGTTTCAGTTTTACATTTTATTGTGTGATTATTTGATTAATTTTTTCTTCTGTCCTCACTCTTCTGAATTGTAAGCTCTACATGGGAAAGTACTTTATTTTTCCGTTCTTGTTTTGTATCTCTGGTGTAAACATGGTCTTTGGCATATGTTAGGAATTTGATAAATTTTTGTGAAGTGAACAAATAAGTGGGCAATTTCTGCTTTAAATGATAAAGTGAGGTATCTAAAGAACAAGTTGAAAGCTGAAATCAGAGGAAAATGTAAGATTGCTTTGAATCTAAATGGATATAAAAAAATGAAGATTTCCAGAATATATAAACTAATTAGGGGAAGACCTAGTTAAATGAAAAAATAATTTACTTTTGTGGGATTACTACTTTACAGGTATCTTATACTGGAGAAGGCATCAGATGAACTTGTTGAACGAAGTCACATTTTTAGTAGTTTTTTCTATAAATGCTTGACAAGAAAGGAGAATAATTTAACAGAAGATAATCCAAATCTTTCGTAAGTTTATTAATGTACTTAATTACTTATGTTTTTAAGAGAAAATACACTATTTTGATGTTCCTAGTGAATTGGCTTCTTTATAGTACTTAGAGTGGGCACTGTTACTACTCTTGCAGGTCCTGGGTCTGTTTACCATGAAAGCCATTTCTCACAAATTTTGTCCCAATTTGCCAAATGAGGAAGCGGTCTAATAAAGATTTTAAAATTTGACTTAGGTTGAACAGCTGGTTAGTGGCAGAACTTATGGTATTTAAATCTCTATCTTTTAACCTCTAGTCCAGAGTTTCCATTGTACTAGACCACCTTAAAAAAATGGCTATGAGGGTTTGTTTCTTTTCATGAAGACAATAGAAATAATAAACAAGTAAGAAGAGGATTAAATGGATAAACTGCTTGAATTGTTGTATTGTTGGAGAGAGAGAGTAGGAATAGGGAGACTAATGATATTTACTAAGTGCCTGCTATTTATTTCATTCTACAATATTCTTGAGAGAGATAAATGTCATTATTAACTGAGATTTAAAGAAATTTAATAAGTTTTCCAAAGTTGGCTATAGCTTTCCAATTTCAAAGTTCAACTGTTTCTGTTGTTCATAGTAATTTATAACTTATGGTTTAAATTATGGACTATATAACTTATGGTTTAAATTGGGACACTTGTGAGAATAACAGAAGGTTCTATTAATGGTTACACTGGGCAACTAGTGTATATAATGAGGCAATTCTAGGTAAACTGGATGTATGGTCAGCTATATTTTGAGTATCTTTACAAGTTTGGAACTTGTGCTGATGGGCAGGGCCTGCCCAGATCAATTAAGAAGAAAATCCGAATTTGAAAGTATTCCTGAGAATAAGGGTTATCAGAGAAGGATATATAGAAAAGGAAGGTTTATTAAATAAATTCTTTAGTTAACATTTCTGATGCCTTCTTGTTCTATTTTAGACATACAGAAGTTGATGGCTGGTGCCATACACTTAATCCCACATTTTGTTTTAAGATTATTTATTGTGACTTTGGCATACTCACTTTAAAACTAAAGAAATGAAAGTAGGTCGATTTTGCTGTATTCAAAAAAGATATACCTGATTACATAGAAAATAAGAAAAACAAAGTTATCTGAGTGGAATACACTAAGGCAGTGGTCCCCAACCTCTTTGGCATCAGGGACTGGTTTCGTGGAAGACAGTTTTTCCACAGACCGAAGTGGAGAGGGGAAGGCAGGGAATGGTTTCAGGATTTTTCAAGCTCATAACATTTATTCTGCATGTTGTTTCTATTTTTATTTTTTCTGAGTTGGAGTCTCATTCTGTCACCCAGGCTGGAGTGCAGTGGCATGCCCTGGCCACCGCAGCCTTGGCCTGCTGGGCTCAGGCAATCCTTCCACTTCAACTTTCCATTTAGCTGGAACTACAGGCGTGTGCTTCCATGCCCAGCTAATTTTTTGATTTATTGTAGAGACGGGGTCTCACTGTGTTGCCCAGGCTGGTCTCGAACTCATGGGGTCAGGCAATCCTCTCTCCTCGGCCTCCAAAAGTGCTGGGATTATAGGTTTGAGCCACCGCACCTGGCCTCTATTATTATTATATGGCAATATGTAATGAAATAATTATACGACTCGCCCAACAACAACAACAACAACAACAACAAAAAGAAACGCAGATGGAAGTGGCCAATAGAATAATGGGTAGGCCACATTTGGACTATAATAAAATTCTGACTTAAAGCCTGCCACCAGATGCGACTGTACAGTTGAATACGTCTATTCACGTGCCACTCACTGATAGGGTTTTGATATGAGTCTGCAAGTAATTGATTTATTATGGTCTGTCTCTGTGCAGTCAAACCTCACTGCTAATGTTAATCTATATTGGCACCTACTCCCTAGTGCTGGCATGACCACTTCAGCTCCATCTCAGATCAGCAGGCATTCGATTCTCATAAGGAGCACACAACTTAGAGCCCTCACATGTGAAGTTCTCCATAGGGTTCATGCTCCTATGGGAATCTAATGCTACAGTTGATCTGACAGGAGGTGGAGCTCAGGCAGTAATGTGAGTGATGGGGAGTGGCTGTAAATACAGATGAAGCTTCACTTGCCCACCTGCAACTCACCTCCTGCTGTGTGACCCAGTTCCTAATAGACCACAGACTGATTATTCATTCATGGCCTGGGGATTGGGGACCTGCTCTAGAGTGAGAGAGGTTAAGGTACAGTACACACACACACACACACACACACATACACACGCACACACACTTACACATTCACATAATGTGTGCATACTATGATACTACGCATGGTCTGTTAAGAATTCACACAGTTTGATATCAGACCAAGCATTAATATTTACTCAAAGAATCCCTTATGAATCAGTAAAAAAAACAAAAAACAATAAACCAAGATAACCCAGAAGCAGAGTAGCAAGAGATACAAAATTAATGGCCAGTAAATCCTCAACAAAAGCCTTAAACTACTAGGGTTAGGAAGCTACAGGTTAAATGATACACAAGCTCACCACGGTTTATGAGATCCTGCAAGATCTGGCTTCTTTTCATCTCCCTAAACTCATCTCACAACATTCTCTCCTCTCATTTACCATACTTCAGTTCAACCTGTTTCCTTTCTGTTTTCAAATATGCAAAGCTCTTTCCTCTTTTCCTCCTGAAACATTCTCTTGGCACTTCCTTGTTTCACAACACTGTCTCGTGTAATTGTTACTTGTTCATTTTCTGTTTCTCATACTAAGATCCATGAGGTCAGGGATTTCATGTGCCTTATTTTACATTCTATCCCCAGTGCTTTGCAGTGCTTAGAATATATTAGAAACTCCAAATAGAAGATATTATACCTCTTACTGAATACTGAGAGAACTGTTAGACATTTAATTCAGGATTTTCTACACAGTTAGGAATTGGGAATAAGAGATCATATGTGACCCTTATATTGTCTTCTTCTTGCTACATTCTATGACTAATATGTTCCCAACCAAATATAGTATAACCAAGAAATCTACAAAACACCAACATAAAACCAGGTGTCTATCCTAAAGATTTTCAAATAGAAAACAAATGAACAGAGTATGCACTCATTGAAAGTAATTGTTCATAATTATTATAATGCTTGGAACCTTCTGAAATGAGAAAATTCAATAGATATGGGACTCATGATTTTTTTATGTAGTTAATCTTCTACATAGTGTCTAATCCCTTTCACATCTTTTAGTTAATTCTAGACCTTATGTTACCCTTTTAAAAAAATTTTAATTTTAAATATGTGGAGTGCAATTCAGGGTTAAGTATACAAATGTTCATTATGCAGGTACTCTTGTTGATGAGGTGTGCCACTGCCAGCAGAATCCCACTACTGCCAATCCCATCCCCCCCAGCAATTTCCCACTACTGATAGTCCTTTTCTTATGGTTTTGCAATAATTGTTTGTTACTCTTAATGTTTATCCATATGGTTTTGTTAGATATTATTTAAATGAACAAGTTGGGCCAAAGATGTCAGTTTCCTATATTACTTGATAATAAGTATAGAAGAACCTAATGATTTTTTTTTTCCCTGCATAAAGACTATTTTCCAAGGGTCTGAGCCAAAAGTCACATACTGCCTCCATAAAGGAGGCCCCTGTTAATGCCATTTCCTTCCTAAAACCTTTTTTTTGACATTCAAACTTGGTTTGATGTCTTCCTTCCTTAACTTCTTTAGGTAAAGAAGAGAAACTAGTATTTGTGTGTGTGCATGCCAACCCTGTTCTAGGTGACTGTCTTAGATGCTTTAACATAATTCCTTTGTATCCTGTATGACACAAATTTTAGTTATTTGTTGTAGTTTTTTCTGCCCTCATTAGATTATGAATTCTTATTTAGGGCAATGTAGGCGATTTTCATTATTTGTTCTTAGGAGCCTGATAAATATTTGTTGAAGAAATAGAAAGATGGATGATTGGTGGGTAAACTTAATCTCCTTGTCCTGTAGTTTCTTTATGCATGAAAGGAAGATGTTATGTTTTTTAAAATCTAAGAGTAAAAGCATCATTTTTTCTCCTCGATTAAGGTTTTGTTTATTTCATCTTATTTATTTTTTAGAGACGGGGTCTCACTCTGTTGCCCAGGCTGGAGTGTAGTGGTGGTATTCACAGCAGTCTTGAACCCCTGGGCTCAAATGATCCTCCCATGTCATTTTCTCAAGTAGCTGGGATTACAAGTGCAAGCCTCCATGCCTACCCAATTAAGTTTTAAAACCATCCTCATCACAGATAGAACACTTGGAAAATTCTGTTAAGGTTTAACGGCAATGTTCTATATCTTCCTTGGAGGAAATTAAGCAGAATAAATAGGCTTAGCTGTGCTTATACTTAATTGCTGAGCCACTTTTGGAATTTGCAGAGCATTTAACAAATTTTCTGCCTTTATTCTGTCCATTTCATTATTGTTAATAGATAGTTATTACATTTAAGCACTACTAGGAGTTAATAAGATCAAAAGGGATTTTTTTTAGTGTATTAGATGTTACATATCTTGAAGAAAATGGTTAAATAAACTAAACCTAACATTTTTTCATTATATATATGACCCTTGAAGTTCTTATATTAAATTTTAAATGTGTTACAAATCAAATTTATCTATCTTTCATTTTTCCAGAATGGCACAGAGAAGACATAAAAGAGTAAGAACATGGACTCGTCACATAAGCATTTTTAATAAAGATTACATCTTTGTACCTGTAAATGAGTCGTAAGTATTTCAGATTATTTAAAAGCAAATTACAGAGTGTTCAGAAAAAAAATATTGTGTGGCATTTTTAGATTAATAATAAGGAAAAAGTATGCATACATAAATCTCAGATATTTAAAAAATTTTTAAAAATAAAAGTGGCTACAACGAGTTACTTATCTTAGATTTGGGTTTGACAATGGTTATGTTGTAAAAGTAGTGAAAAAAAATAAAATGACAAATGACCACAAGACTATAATGATTGAGACATTGAATTCTTTTTTTTTGATTCAAGAAAATATTTCTTAAAAAAAAATCAAAACGTGGGTGAATCTTCAGATACTTAAGAGGACAAACTCTAAGCACTAATACAAAAAAGGTGATGCTATGAGTCTGTCTACTAAGGCAGAGCCTCACTAGGAAACATGATTGTGTAAAAATAATGAAAGTAAGGAAGTAAAAATAAATAACTTTGAATTACTCAGATGTTACCCTAAATAGTGTTACTTATGCATTGATAACTTTGGATACTTAATTAGTTTTGGAATATGTGCTCTATATTATAACCAGATATTATGATGGACGTCTTCAAAATGAATGTGAAGTTTGTCATACCCACTTTCTCAGATGTAACTCTAGAATATATTCTTTACATTGCTTAGACTTTGCATGTTATTAAGACTGCAGTTCTTTTTCAACAGGTCTCACTGGTATCTTGCAGTCATTTGTTTTCCATGGTTAGAAGAAGCTGTGTATGAAGATTTTCCACAAACTGTATCCCAGCAGGCCCAGGCTCAGCATTCCCAACATGACAGCAAAACAATAGGTGACATCCTTAATGTAGATGGTGTTTTTAATGATAATGACAATAGTACTGTTGATACAGGGAACAAAATGAAGTTAAGGTAGCATAGTTATTTATTATCATAAAGTTACTAGAATGAAGAATAAAAAATCTGAAATTTTTATGATAGACATGCAGTCTCATGTATAGACAAAATGTAATTCTTAAGTTTACAGTAATATCAGTTTTATTATAGCATTTAAAAATTAATTTTTACTTGGAAGGCTGAGGCAGAAGGATTGTCAGAGCTCAGCAGATCGAGGCTGCAGTGGCCGGAAGCGGCCACTGCACTCCAGTCTGGGCCACAGAGTGAGACTCTGACTCAAAAAAAAAAAAAAAAAAAAAATTAATTTTTGATTTTGTTATGAAACATTTCAAACATTAAAAAAGTATAACTAACATGACCAACACCAGTATCCTCTTCACCTGGCTTAAGAAATTAAACTTCAAGATATAATCAGAATTTCCCTGTGACCCTTCCCATTCCTTTTTCTTCAGAAGTAACCACCGTTCTAAATTTGATGTTTATTCCCATGTAATTTTTGATTTATTATTCTCCTTGCCATTTTTTGTTTCTTTTTACAAAATTAAAAAAAAAAATTTATTATTATTTAGAAACAGAGTCTCACTCTGTTGCCCATGCTGGAGTGCAGTGGCGTGACCATAGCTCACTATAACCTCAAACTCCTAGGCTCAAGCAATCCTCCTGCCTCAGCCTCCTGAGTAGCTAGGACTACAAGCATGCACAAACATGTCTGACTAATTTTTTAAAAAATTAAAAATTTTGAACCGGCAAGATCATTCTATATTGCCCAGGCTGGTCTTGAACTCCTGGCCTCAAGCAATCCTGCCTCAGCCTCTCAAAGTTCTGAAACTATAGGCATATGCAACATGCATGATCATAATTTTTTTTTTAACTGACACATAGGATTGTATATATTTACTGTGTACAACTTGATGTTTTGAGATATATATACATTGTAGAATGACTAAATCTATGGTATTTTTTATAGAATAACTTTGCTAACATGGCTAAGAATTCATGCCATAAATTTTTAGGCATAGCTTGAAATCCCCCACTTTTACTTAATATAATTCATACATTTCTTGTAGATTTGAGTAACTTGGCTAGAATCCAGTTAATATAGGATCTCTTGTAATTCTTCCATGATTTTTCTTACGTTATAACCCCAAATCTTAAGTAAACAAATAAGCCTACTTTTTTTGAGGAAAAAAATCAAAATTGTTTTATAGCTGTAATCTAAGCAGCAAGGAAAATTAATTTTACCATTAATACTTACCTTACCCTTAATACTGGCCAAAACCTAGGAGGAAGAAAGAAAAATTGATAAAGCCACTGATTATTTTCAATTCTTTCTAATTCTCTTAAACTTCACACATGTACTTACTCAAAACTCTGTGGTCATAGACCCATTACTAGGCAAATCAACTGCCTTCCTCATTAAATCAGCAGGCATTTTGATTAAGGAGCTATCTTTGAAGATTGCCTTTTTATAGGGAATTGGTCCAGCTAACTGATAACTCAAATTTTGGCTCTGAGGTTTATGTCTTGTCTGATAACAGCCCACTATTACCAGTTTTATCAATTGGTTAAGTTTTATTCATAACATTAACCATGAAAAAAATTAAATATATCCTAGTTTTTTTAAAACTACTGTGCACTCAAATTGCAGTTTAAACTTATATAAATTATCTGCATTAAACATACAATGCAGACTCATAATCACTTCATTGTTTCTAACTAGATAATGACCTGCATACTCCTTCAACACTATCTTTGAGTACAGAGGATTCCCAAGTAAGTGTGTTCTTTACAGATGTAAAGGAAGGAGAACTCATAATAATGCTAACTATAAAATAGAGCACAGCTAGGTGGGCTATGCTGGATATGAGTGACTCATTAAATTGTGCTACGTTATGATTCTTTGACAGTTTTGTGGGACTGGGAAAGAGAACAAGGAAAATTATCTTTCTTCTTTATTTAGCTTGTGTTAGCTATGCTTGTTTATTTAGTTGCTTCTCTGATGTTCATCTTGGTTAACTACTTTTCTAGTTTCTAAGTATCAGATTTACTTTTATTCTCTATTGTGCCATTTGTGAACTTAGTGTAATTCATAATCTTAGTAAGCACATTGTATGTTCTACTTCCTATTGTAAATTGATGGTCAAAATCATTCAAGGTAGACTCAAGGTCAATCCATATGACTCCTTAGGCTAAAATAGTTACTGCTAACACTTTTTTATATGGGGCCCTAGACTGGTTGCATAGTCAAGATTCAGTGTTCTAATTGATTAAGATAGCCACCTAATGAATTTTTTGTATGTACAGACAATAGCCTCCCTAGCATACTGTCACTAGAACGGAGTGTTACTTCCTTTGGAGGAAGGAGGTTTCCTTATCTGCTGTCACAGTGGCAGGATAAAAGAGTTCCTTCTTGCTTCTATGTCACTTTTTGCAAATTGGGTTCTTTAGAATACTAATTCTAAGATGCAGTTTATGATAAAAAAGATTCTAAGTTGGGCAAACTTTGTGTACTGTTCCTCTCTTAGAGTTTCACTGTGTATATTAGAATAATGAAGGCACTGAGAAGGTTTGCATTAAATAAATCTGTTTAAAATGATCTATTGTTTCTCAAGTGTATGAACAAAGACAGACATCACAAAACAACAAAATTTCCCAACCCTTTCCCCTTAATATAGATTAATACTCTGCTTCTCGTGCTTCAAAATGAACACATGTCTGTACTGACATCATAGATTGAGTTAGAAAATGTATATAAAGACAGGTTAAAGTAACTTGTTTATCTTTGCTAAAGATGATAACTGAATAGAAGTAATTGAAATTCCAGATTGTTTTTGAGGTCAGGTTAAAGCTCCATAACTACTTGAGGCCACATGTAAAAGTATACAATTGTTTTACCAGTATAAGGAACTAATTCAATGGTTTTTTGACGAAGACGTGAGCTCACTTCAGATGATTTATAGAGCTCTTATTTGAAATTTTAATTTCCAAGTTATTGAAAACATTTTAAAGGAGTAATTGAATATTAATTTATTCAAACTAGCTTTAATTGCAAAGTCATAAAAATTTATGTTATTTCAGAGTACCGAGACGAATGTGTCAGTACCAAAGAAAATGTGTAAAAGGTAGGTATGTGCTATAATAATATAATTATTTTTCAAGTATTTAGATGTATTTTGTATTCAAGTATGTAAATCTTGATTTTATCCTTTACTTTTCATGTAGGCCATGTATTCTCATTCTAGACTCCTTGAAAGCTGCTTCTATACAAAACACCGTTCAGAATTTACGAGAGTAAGTAATGACAGTTTTACTTGTCAGTCTGTTATCTAAAACCTCAATAATTTTGAAGCTACCTTATGATTACTAAAAAGACTATATTAGGAATTATATTTTATTATATATTTAAATGAGGCCTATAATCAGTAATAAATATCTTCTATGTTAACATTCAAGTATTAATATTTCTCAAGGATCATATCAAAAGAAAATTCAGAATTTGTATTCATAAATGAACAAAAAGTATAATTTTACAGAGGAGCATTGCAAATATTAGTGATTATCAAAAGTATCACTTTAGAAGAAAATGAGAACACTTTCACATTTGCATTATAATGTGTGTATGTGTGTGTATAATTATGTAATTTGCTGTAGGACCTGGGAAAAATGAACAGTGAAACTTTTGAAATCATTTGTTAGTTTACTTTATACTATAAATCACTATATATTTGAGTTGTGAAACTTGAGTTGTTGAAGAAGTTCAACTTTTAGTATGAAAATCACATTATATATTTTCTTTAAAGTAATTCTCGTGAAGGCTCACAAAATAGTTTTCCCTGTTAAAATTCAGTCTTTGGTGATTTGGCTTGCGACAACACATCTTGCAGCAAATGTTTTCCCACCTGTGTGAAAATGTTACATACTGATAAAGAGATTTCTACTCCAGTCATGCTGTTCATTGTTGATTTTAGGTATTTAGAGGTAGAGTGGGAAGTTAAGCATAAAACTCATCGTGAATTCAGCAAAACAAACATGGTGGACCTATGCCCTAAAGTTCCTAAACAGGACAACAGCAGTGATTGTGGAGTATATTTACTACAATATGTGGAAAGCTTCCTCAAGGTATGTGAAAATATAAATAACTTTTTTTATTCACAATTATCAGCATACAATCACAAGTTACTGGACAAGCAAAGAGGCAGGAAAATGTAATAGGTGATCAAGATTTAAAAATAGAAGAAAGAAATAGAACCACAGATTATCCAGCTACTATAGTTAGCAGATAAAAACTTTATTTTGTTATGTTATGTTATTTTATTTTTTAGAGTTGGGATCTCACTCTGTCATCAGGCCTAGAGTGCAGTGGCATGATCATGACTCATCGTGGCCTTGAGCTTCTGAGAAGGCTCAGGCAGTCTTTCTACCTCAGTATCACAAGTAGCTGGGGCTACAGGCATGTGCCATCACACCCAGCTATATTTTTAATTGTAGAGATAAGGGCTTTCTATGTTACCTGGGCTGATCTCGAATGCCTGGGCTTAAGCAGTACTCCCTCATTGGCCTCCCAAAGTGTGGGGATTACAGGCATGAGCTACCATGCCCCACCAGCAGATAAGAACTTTAAAATTATTTGATTAATATTTTAGAGTAAGTGAAATCAGAGATGAACAAAATGGTTGAAGGGATGGAGTATACAAAAAAATTAATTGAATATTCTAGTGCTGAAAATACAGAAGTTCTGAAATTAAGAATTTATTGGATGGGTTTGTTAGCAGACTGTGTACAGCAGAAGGCAGGATTAGTGACTTTAAAGTAAGGATAATAGAAAGTATCCTGCCATAGCTTGGAGAAAAAAAAAGAATGTGGAGAACAGAGCAAAGTGTGACACAATCAAAAAAGTGTAATTGACATGTCATTGGAGTCCCTGAAGGATTGGAGAGAAAGAGAAAAAAGGGGCTAGGCACTGTATTTTAAAAAGAATTTTCTAAAACTAGAAGACCTGTTTATTCAAGAAGTTCAGGAAACTATAGCTGGAGAAGTACAATGACAAACATGACTGTTATTTTCTAGCTCGCAGAAATTCTGTAGGAGCAGTAGCAATATTAAAGAAGAAATTTCAAATAGCAAGGACTCACGCTTTGCTTTTTGAGTGGTTAGTGCATTGCTTCAGTCCTTCAGTATTATTTGTGAAGATGGTTTAGGAGAAGGTTATTTTTGACCAGGAGTCTGCTTGAAGAATGCTAAAAGCCACTCTCGGAGCATATGGGTTGTGGTATGCAGCTGTAACCTTTTAATGTTTTTAATATAGGGAGGAATGGTAATATGTAGTAAAAGGTGGTATGCTTTATGGAAACCACTTTTTTTGTTGGTCCTCCTCCCCCCCGTTTTATTCCACACAGTAACTTCATTAGGATGGTAATTCTAGTCCTCCAATATTCTTTCCAAATGGATTTGATTTTATGTTTAGAATATTCAGAGTACTTTATTATATCACAGAGCCTGAGTCTGTTACATAATTTTACTTTGTGTAGCCTCTATTGATAGAATATACTTCTAATATAAAAATTAAAACCTTGTGTTTTGCAAATTTGTGTACTAATATAATAGAGCTTAGGCTAAAAAAAAAAAAAAATGAGCATAAGGCAGACTTTTCAAAACCTGTGGAGCATTGTAACTAAACCCTAGTGAAAATACTCTCACATCTAATAAAAATATTAGCACAGTAAATCCCCACTGGCATTTGCTCCTGGAATCAGGCTGTCCTTTCTGCTTTACACCCCGAGGCTCTTAATTCCTTCTTCAAGATCTAAGTGCTTCTTACAGCTAATAATTTCATCAAATTTATAAACATAATCTAAGGGTAGCCTCCTTCAGCAGTCTTTTTTGTTTTCTAAACACGAGGGAAAATGTCTTTGCAGTTGCACCTTGCAATTTTCTGAGTAAGCTTAATATAATAGAACATGTAGTGTTTCTTGAAGCCATTAAATCAGCTATTTTTTGCACGAAAAGAAGGCACTTGGCAAGATTTTCCATTTTTAATCCAAGATTCTTCACTTACTTCTAAGGCCTTCTCTTTGTTTTAATAGTTTCAAAATATTGCATGTTGGGAAAAATTGTGATAAAACCAACCTGACTTCTGCATTATTGTGAATCATTCTCTGCTTACCAATTCTGTGTGTACTAATTCATTTAAACATGCATTGTGGCAGAACAGATAGTATTTAATTTTGGCGTACATAAGTTAGCAGTATAATGAAAATGCTCTAAAATTGATTGTGGTTATGGTTGTACTATTTTGTGAGTCTACTAAAAACCATTTAATGGTATACTGTAGGTGAATTATGTTATATGACATATATCTTTTGAAAGTTATTTTTTAAAAAGTAAGCAGTTTTAAATGTTTTTATAAAAATGGAATTTAAAAAACTTGAAATTATGCTGCTAAAGTGATTGCATTCTTTCTTTTTTCTCATTAGGATCCTATTGTTAACTTTGAACTTCCAATTCATTTGGAGAAATGGTTTCCTCGTCATGTAATAAAGACCAAACGGGAAGATATTCGAGAGCTCATTTTGAAACTTCATTTACAGCAACAGAAGGGCAGCAGTAGCTAGTTAATCTGTACAAACATGACACAGATGTTCTCTAAGATTACTGGAAAGCCTCTTACCAGCATTTGTGTTAGCCAGCTCACAGAGAAGAAAATAACTTGCAGGAGTTTTATAAGTCATTGGACATATTTAAAATATATGAGATATATTACTAGAATTGTTGGGATCTCATAGATAGTATGGGAATGGAGGTGATATAGGTAAACTTATTAGATAGAAATTAAAATTTCATAAATATTTCATATTTTTCTGAGTTAATATGCTTGGATTATGCAGTAGCATATGTAATGTGGGAATGTTTTTGTAGATGATAAAACTATGTGATCTGTTCTTCCACATGACTGGGTGTTGAGGGGAGTTAGGTCCTCCCTGGTGCCAGCCCCAGTGCTTGTCAGATTTGTTGACAAGTCACATCATATTGTAATCCTATTCTTTGCAGCTCAAGCATGCAGTATGAATACTGTGTATTTTTTTTTAATAAAGAATTTAGTATTGAGGCTTCAGAAAATGCCATTTACGGCATCACTTCTGTATGGTGTAAAAAAAAAAGACATTCATAATGTTAGGAAGATGGTAAAAATTCATTCTTTTAAAGTTCAGCTTATTATCCTTAATTGATAAATGCAATCACTCTGCTCTAATTTTTTTCCATTTCTTTTGATATCATGTGGGGTTGTGAGAGTTTAGTTCATTTGTTTAGGGTACAATTTGGAAAAAAAATTTTAACTGTTTAAAATAGATTTTTAAAAATTGTACATGTAGCTCAACTTAGTTTGAGGTATAGCTGTATAAATATTCACTCTTATGTTATCCCAGAATATATGTACACAGTTCCTATAATATAGAAAATAAAACTGATGTCCTCATAACTTTAACAAAAAACCCTCTCAAAGTCCTATTTATTGATTGCTAGAACTAAATATATAATTTTATAGCTCAGTTTGCCCTGTATTCATCTGTAAAGCCAGATTGCTCTCATTGCTTTTATATTTTTAAATTGTAGTTTTTGGAGACCTATGATCCTCATGGAGCTTAATTTTTTATTAAATATTCAGGTAACAGTTCTGAATTCATGTGATAATGATGGTATTATATAACACTTCAGAACCTTCTAATGTTAAATATTTTGAGGGGGATATGATTATATTGTATTTTCTCAGAAAAGAAAAATGCTTTTTAACAATATCATTTTAATCTCTTGTTTTAAGCATCTCTTTGGATTTATGTTGTAACTGTATGTAAAGCAATGAAGCAAAAGGCAATTTAAGACAAAACTAAAAAGTCTGAACATTTTATTTCAAATCGTGTGAATTGAGGTTGTCGGTTAAACCTTAGTGTCCTTTTGTTGATTTTTGTCATCATCTTTATATTTAAAGATGTTTGTCTTTTGGAGATTTCATATAAAGATGATATAATTAATATTTCATTCCCAATTTGTGTGTTGGGGGAAGCTTTCTAAGGTGTCTTACTTATTTTGTACATCTAATTTTAGGAAAGCAAGTATATGAGACATCTTGTGATTTCTTAATTTTTTTGTTTGTATGTTTTTCAAAGATACCACTGTCTTTTATCATGTTTTTAAGATTGTTTAAAATTCATTTCCTAAATTTATGTGCAAATAATGCTTTGAGGATATCAACATTTTATATTAAATATATTTCCAATTCATTAAATGGAGGTGTAATTTTTTTTCTTAAGAAACATAAGCTTGTGGTATTCAGTTCTTTGTTTCTGTGATAGATCACTGAGTATGATGGACTCTAAATCTATCCACTTTACTAAGTCCCCAAACTTCATCTGCACATAGTTTATTATGTACCTAATCCTGACTTGCATCCCACACTTTATAATAAAATAAAGAAAAACTCACACACACACAAAAGAAGCATGAGCCATTCTTAGAAATAAATTTATAGTTGTGTGAAGCCCCATGCATATCATATGCTTGATGCTTAACTTAATTGTCTTCCTACTTTAATAACAATATCGTTAATTTGAATGTCATTTCAGTTCAGGGAAATTTTTTTAAACATCTATTACTAGCAGGCATTTTTTCTAGGCACAAAAATGAATGACAGCTCTTATTCCTGAGTCATTTATGGACATATGAACAATTTTAATATTCTCTGCTAAGAACAATCATAGAGGGAGTACAGCCAAGAGGAGTGTGTGTGTGTGTGTGTGTGTGTGTGTGTGTGTGTGTTAGTGAGAGGAGGTAGAGAGGTGTGGAGAGAGTTGTGAATAGAGCAAGCCTTCTTAGAGAAGATACAACAATTTATTTTTTTTTTGAGTTGGAATCTCAATCTGTTGCCCAGGCTGGAGTGCAGTGGCATGCTCACAGCCACACTTATGGCCACCCTAAAGTCAACCTGCTGGGCTCCAGTGGTCCTTCTGCCTCAGCCTTCCAAGTAGCCAGAACTACAAGTGTGCACTACCATGCCTGGCTAATTTTTTTTGTGTTTCTAATTGTAGAGATGAGGTCTCACCAAGTTGCCCGGGCTGGTCTCGAACCTGTGGGTTTAGGTAATCCTCCCAAAGTGCTGGGATTATAGGCTGAGCCACCGAGCCTGGCCCAAATATATTTTTTTAAAAGTCATTTCCAGTCACTTAAGTAGGACTTAAGTTTGATACTTCTTGAAATCAGCTTCTTTTCTTTTTATGCCCAGAGGGGAGAGGTTTAGACTAGTCATATAGAGCCTATCCTAGTCTTATTCCAGCCTATATTCTGTCCTTATCTTTCCATTGTCCTCTTTTTAGTCATATAAAATTATTCATTCATGCATTTAAATATTCACCTCTGTAATCCCTTGTAATTGAGCTTGTCCTTGTGGAAATCTGGAAACTTTGCCCATGGGTTGTTAAGAGATACTGGTTCTGTGTATATGAGGCTTCCTTTAGCTGCTGTGAGCCCCCGGGATGCATTCCTTTTGGGGGCTGGAGAAATCAGAGTCAAGACTTCTACAAAGACTCTAGGTGAGGATGTACTTTACTTGAAATGATCATAACACTTCTGTGCTGGTTCATCTCCAGAGTAAGCTTGGAGCCATTTTTGCACTGTTGAATGAGTGTGAATGGCACTTTAAATCCAAGACCATTGATAGTTGTGTGGAGTGGGTTTTAGGACATTGTATCTCCATGCCTGCAGGCCTTGCACATGCTGTTCCCTTTCACCACTTCTTTTGAACTTTATTTCAAAATCTAACTCAAATGCCACCACCCTACAATTGTGTTCAAATAGGATAATTCATTCCCTCTTCTGTTGCCCTATGACAATTTGTATATACTTCTCTAATCACTTGTATTCCATTGTATACACGTTTTTATCTTTAGACTGTAAGCTCATCAAAGACTGGAAACATTTTTCATTTCCTGTATTAAGTATGTTTGTAGCATATAGTAAGCACTCAGAAAAGTTTGTTGAATCAGTAACTCATCCTCAACTGATTTGGAATTAGGTATAGAAGGAGTCTGTATTTGTTATCTCTAGAGCACAGCGTTTTATATTTAGTTTCTCATATGCTTATGATTTGGGGACATTTCTTGAAGTATAACAAGGTTCAAAGGCTGAGAATGTTTAAGGTTCAGCGTTTAAATATGAGATCTTGAAATATTTCCTAAAAAGGCTCTCCTTAAATAAAAACTCAAGGAATTTTTTTGGTGAGTAATTAAACAGAGATAATCTGTTTCATTTGTAGGTAAAATTTTAAAATTCTTGGTAAGACTTTCAAGGTCTTCCATGATTTATTTCAACCCATTCCGCCTTTATTCCCAACCTGTTTACTGTATGCTCCCATCCTGCTCCAGCAAGTATCTAACTTTTTCTGTATAAGCAGTATACGTTTTTCACTTTATTGATCATGACCAGCAGTTTCTTTCCTGACTCTTATTTACCACCCCATCTCTATCCACTGAAACGCCAACCAAATCATTCAAGGCTTACCTGAAATAAACTCTCTCTACCTTTTTCTGGTTGGAGTTAATCTTGCTTTTGGGTTTTCATGGCACAAACTTATGACATCACTTACTGCTTTGTATCATAGATACAATTATTCTAAGAATGGTGCAGTTAAAAGTTATGATTATTCAAAATGTCAAGTTAAATGGAATCTTTAAAAAGATGACCCTACTTAGAAATAAATTAACTCAGCTGTTTTTTATATTTTCGGTTTTTTTTTTAAGTATAGGTTTCTGAAATTTTGCAAACTATATTTTGTAGAACATAATGTAATAAATGTTTTTGAAGTTTTTACATTCTCTACTTGAAAAATAAGCTAGGGAAAATTTATTATGGAGCTTAAACAAAAGAATTTCAAAGCTTGAAACCTCTTGGGACTTTATGCACATTTGTAATATGAAGCAACTAGTGTACAATAATTTATGAAGAATTTTTATATTTCTTAATTCTTACCAACAATCCTGTGATATAGGCAGAGATGATTATACCTAATTTGTTGGTGAGTAAACCAGCTCAAAAAGCTTAGATTATTTACCAAAATAAAATACTAGGTGGTGAAATCAGGATTTGAGCCTAGGTTTTCTAAATCTAAGTACTTGATGCAGTGTTTCCAGATTACTGTGATTCTTGGAAGATTTTCTTTTTTTAGCTTTTTCGTCTAGGCCTTCAAAAAGAATAATTTCAACTAATATTTGTTGCCTAAAAGTCATTCCTTATTCTAAATTGTCCAAATAGAGCTTTTTTTAAGACTTGAAAATTTGGCTTGGCTAATACAATTTTCCACTTTTTTCTCCCATTCATACAATAAAATTTGGCCATTAAAAAAATTTTTTTTTTTTTTTGTAGCTGGGCTCGGTGGCTCAGACTGTAATCCCGCGCCTTTGGGAGGCTGAGATGAGTGAATTGCCTGAGCCCGCGGGTTCGA
>NW_007253930.1:21289-52747 GCF_000164805.1 Carlito syrichta
GCTGAGAGCGGCCACTGCACTCCAGTCTGGGCGACAGAGTGAGAATCCAACTCAAAAAAATTTTTTTTTGAGTCGGGGTCTCACTCTGTTGCCCAGGGGGGAGTATAGTAGCATGATCATAGCTTGCTGCAGCCTCAACTCAGGTGATCCTTTCGCCTCAGCCTCCCAAGGAGCTAGGCCTACAGCCCCATACCACCATGCCTGGCTAATGTTTAAAACATTTTTAGGCGGGCTCGGTGGTTCAACCTGTAATTCCAGCACTTTAGGAGGCTGAGGCACCTTGAAGAGACCTCGTCTCTACAATTAAAAAAATAAATATATCCGCTGGGCGTGGTAGCGCGCATTGCAGTTCCAGCTACCTGGAAGGCAGAGGTGGAAGGATCACTGGAGCCGGGTAGATGGAAGCTGGGGTGGCCCTGAGTGTGCCACTGCACTCCAGCCTGGGCGACGTAGTGAGATGCCAACTCAAAAAAAAAATTTTTTTTTTAAAAATAATCTTAAATATTTTTCAAATGCAACTATGCACATGTATTTAATGGTTATTTAGAATTGTTAACTTTCAAAATGTTATTTATTTGCACTGGCTTGAATAATGTACTTGAGCGTTTCCTAAAGCTTAAAAAAATGTAGGTGATTTAGCTAACACAGTTAAGGATTTTTAAGAGAAAAGTGGTTTAGATCTCTTTAAAACATGTTTTTCAATGAACTTCCCCAGAGATGCATGAATAAGATATTAATTCATTGCTATTTGATAGTAAATCCTAGCTTCCACAGGGATTTCGACTAAACTAATTGCTTTCTACTAGGTTTATTTGATAAAAACACCTGTCCTAATATAAAGAATTTCATTTGTTCCTATTGTGGTAGAGAAAATCTTTTCTTGGTTAAGAGTTCCTCATGTAGAGAAAAATGCTGGGCCTCATATTTTATAGCAAGTTAAACAATAAAGTTATCATGATGTAGCTTTTTTTATAGTAAGTGCTTAATATGTTCCAGGCACCATTCTAAGCAACGTGAGGATTTAATTAGTTAACTTAATCCTCATAACAGCTCTATCATGAGTTTTCTTTTTCTACCCCGTCTTATGAGTAAGGAAGGAGACAAAGTAAGTGATTACAGTGAAAGATTTTCAAAATTTCCATTGAGGGAAATTTACAAGACTAGCCTTGTTACAAAGACTAATTTTTTTTTTTTGTATGTAGCTCTGTATTAGTGAAGTAGGTAGGTATAGTCATTCTGGGCATTTTATGCTTCTACATCCTAGGCCTCAGGAAAAGTCATGGTCAAATCTACCAGGTTTGACCAATAGATTCAGAAAAGTTAGAAAAAACGGTGAATTATACTTGAAGCATGTTATTCTTAAATGGACTGGGAGAGTGTTCGTAAAGAGCTTAGCTGGCTAGATTAGAATAAATAAATTGTCCCTCCCCATCTGCTCTAATTAGCTTATCTCACCCGCTTTTAGAGCACGCTGGTGATTCTAGAGAAGAAGTGAGAGCTACTTTGAAAGGACAATCGTTTTTCTTTATGCTAATTTATGATGGTTTTGGAGTGGTTGCTCGCTCTTAAACATAAACTTTTAAATGTTAGGTCTTTCCTGTAACGATCTGCTGTTGGAAGTTTCAAGACTTTGGACGTTCAGTTAAGGATTTTGCCTTCTCCTCATTTCTTCGGTTTTGGGCCAAATGATTATGTTTCCTCTTTTTGGGAAGATTTCTCTGGGTATTTTGATACTTGTTCTGATAGAAGGAGACCTTCCATCATTAACAGGTATTTAAACATTTGTTATTTGTATCCACATTTGTTTTTATCTTTCTATATATCTGTGGTATATTCTCTTAAAGATAGCATTATTTGATTTAATTGCTGTGAGAGATTGAATCAAATACTATTTTATTAATCGTTGACATTGCTTCATTTAAACCATGTAAAAATATGTTCAATAATTTTGGTTTTCTCCCTTCATTGGTAATCCCTGTTTTAAACTATTTCTTTTTTATTTCTTATATTGGTATTGAAGATACACTTGATTTCTATAACAATCTTGAATTAAAGGGGTGGGAATGACATAGAAAAAGATAAGAATGCTTCGCTCCTCTTCTCCCTAGATAGGCATTCCTCTTTATAATTTGAGCATTGACTTCAAAATCCAAATGTGGCACACGTGTCAGTTTTTCTTTGTTACATTTTGTACTGTATCTTTGTTCATCATCAGAAGACTTGGTTATGCTTTCACTGTAGCACAAACCTACTTCTCTTCAGAGGACACCCAAGAACCCAAGAGTGAAGTTTCTTTTCTCCTGCCTGAAGAATCAACAGACTCTTTAGCTACTGAAAAGAAACAGCCTCTGGACCACAGAGAAGCTGAGAGACAGTGGTTACTCAGAAGGCGGAGATCTATACTCTTTCCGGATGGAGTAAAAATCTGCCCAGATGAAGGTGTTACAGAGGCTGTGGCAAACCACGTGAAATATTTTAATGTCAGAGGTAAGCAAACATCCCAATCCTTGGGCTCCATAATGAAATTGAATCACATTTGTTGTATCACATGGTCAGCCAAAATTTGCCACAAGTTAGGACTGAGCCAAATAGTGCTTTCTACTAGCTATGGAAAAAGGACTTGCTAAGAATATAGTATTAATATAATTTCAGTGAGAAGTTTGCATTATTTTAAGAGAAAGAAATGTTTTAAATCTTTTTAAGCACTTCAAAAAACCCAGTTTATGCTCTAGATACATTAATTATAATTTTTACCTCTTAATTACAGTGACTTACCCAAATATATCCACAAAATAGATTTGCCAAGGTATGCTCATCTACTTGCCTATTTAGTTGTTTTATATACATAAAAATATAATCAATTATTATATTTTATAGTTGAGACGTTCTACAGATTCATGTAGGTTGCTCTCTAGTTGATACACACAAAACTTTTTATGTGTAAAATGATCGTACTTCTCAAAAGGGAACTTCAGATTTGATTTGATTTTGTTTTTAATTAAACAGTATTATGCTTGATTTTGTACCTTCTTATGTTACTTTATTCTGTTTGTTCTATATTCTGATATTGCTTAACTGACATTATTATATCCCTTAGATGTTTAGAAGAGTCCCAACCTTTGCTTTTTGTTGCTCAAGAACCAATAAAAAGCCACAATATGGATACGATGGTAGTAGGCTAAAGTGGAAATAGATGATAAAATGATTGTAAAATCAGGCTTTTTCATTCATTCATTCATTTATTCAACAAATGTTTCTTGAGCTCTTACTATTTTCCAGGAATGGGATTAAATAAAACTTCTGTCTGAGCCACTACTTTATCTTCTTTATTTTAATCTTCCTTGCCCTTCCCCTCCTCCTCTCTCACCAAAGTTTTGAAAATGAAACAAAAATTTAACACCAGATCTTACATATATTTATATATGGGGGGTGTCAAAAGGTGTATACACATTTTAAATATGACGTTTGCTCCAAGATGACATTAATCAAATGAATGCTAGCATCACCATGTGACAGGCAGGTCAGTCAAAGAAAATGGCGGAAGCTTGGTTGAGTGAATGTCATTTTACACATTGCTACTGTAATTTAATTCAACTTTGAAAAGTAATACAAAGATAACATCTCTTTAAATGTGTATACATGTTTTGGGCACCCCCCTGTATTTGATGTTTTTGTTAAAGTGGTGCAATGTATTAATAGCGTTTTTTAAAAGAGTATATTTGTATTTGGGAGCTATCAAACATTACTACACAATGTGTTCCTTTTACCTTTTAAATGGAGATTGATGGGCCTAGAATTTTGTGTATAGGGCATATACCAGAAGTGGAAAATTCCAAAAAGAGTGAGAAGAGACTAAAGGAACTGAAAGTGAATGAGAATGACAGTTAATATATTTATCAAGATTTGATTGTTTGAATTTTTTTTACTTTACGGTATATTGTTTTAAATAGATCAGAATATCTAGATATTTCAGTAACTGGTTAAATAGTGAAGAGAAAATAAATCGTTTAAGGAATGTGATTATTCCTTTTGGTTGCTTTGCCCTTGTTTTTATAAATTCAAGAGATAATATTGAAAAAGAAAAACAAAGCATTTCTGGAATAATTGATTTTAAAATACAGATACCATGAATGGTATCCTTGAAAAGGGATCTCATTAAGCTAACATGGCTGACTTACAACATCAAGATTTCTTTTTTTTTTGAGTTGAAGTCTCACTCTGTCGCCCAGACTGTAGTGCAGTGGCCGCTCCCGGCCACCGCAGCCTCGGCCTGCTGGGCTCAGGCGATCCTTCCGCCTCAGCCTTCCAAATAGCTGGAACTACAGGCGTGTACTACCATGCCTGGCTAATTTTTGATTTATTGTAGAGATGAGGTCTCGCTGAGTTGTCCAGGTGGGTCTCGAACCTGCGGGCTCAGGCAATCCACTCACTTCAGCCTTCCAAGGTGCGAGATTACAGGCTGAGCCACTGAGCCCGGCTAACATCAAGATTTTAACAGTGTTGAAATAACTGTTACTGTCATAGTAAAGGATGAATATTTCATTTGTTATGTTTTTGAAAATTGGGAGAAATTAACATTTTAACTTAAGTTTTGATTTTGAAGAGATAGTTTGGATAATTCTTTTAAACCCAAATGTTTGAAACTTGGAGGGAGGAAGCTATTGAATGTCCAATCAAAGATCTTAACTCTTTCTACCAAGTTGATTCAATCTAATGGTTTGCCCAATTGTTCCTCCATAGAGAATTTGGCATCAATTGCTAGTTGGTGTAGCAAATTTGAGAGGAGACCTTAAGCAAGAAGCAACTGCATTTAACCTAATTATTTGTCAAATTAAACAGAAAGGCTACTTGGAGTAGAATTATAAGTCTCCTCCCTCTCTTTTAAAAAAAATTTCCCCATGACCTTTTAAAAAAAATGTTATATCCTTATATACTTAGAGAGGTACAAGTGCAGATTTCTTACATGCATATATTGCATAGCAGTGAAATCTGGGCTTTTAGTGTATCCATCACCCAAATAGTTAACACCGTACCCAGTAGGTAATTTTTCAACACTCACCCTTGTCACTCTCTCACCTCTTGGAGTTTCCAGTATAATAGTATTTCACTCTGTGGGGTCATAACCTTTAAAATCCCTACTTCCCTTACCATCTCGCCTCACCCCACTACTGAGGCAGCCACTAATTTACTTTCTGTCACGATATGTTAGTTTGCATTTTTTATACCTTTTATTTTACTTTATTTTATTGTTAGCCATCTTTTTCATGTTTTTTTCTTCATTTCAATAGCTTTAGAGGCTGCAAATAGTTTTTGGTCCCATGGATGCAGTGTACAGTGGTGAGGAAGTCTGGGCTTTAAGTGTACTCACAACTCCACCTGTGTATACTTACATATATATGTAGAATCATAGTGTATTCTTTGTTTGGCTTCTTTTACTCAGTATAATTATTTTGAAATTCATCTATAATTTTTTTGTATGTGTCAGTAGTTTACCTTTTATTGTTGGGTAGTATTCCATTGTATGAATATACTACAATATGAGATATTTGGGTTGTTTTCAGTTATTAGTGATTATAAGGAAAGAAATTATGACCATTTGGGTTAGGGTTCTTGTGTGAACATATTTTCATTTCTACTGAGTAATAATAGTAGAAGTATGGGTTACTTGATAGTTCTATGCTTAACTGTTAAAGAAATTGTCAGATTTTTCCAACATGACTGTACCATCAGCAATGTATTAAGATTCCAGTTTCTTCACATCATTGTAACCCTTGATACGGTCAATCTTTTTTAACTTTAGTCATTCTAGTGGGTGTATATGAGGGGGGACCCTAAAAACATGGTTTTTTAAAAAAAATTAAAAATTGTATATTTATTCTTATCTGTTAAACTTCAGTCACCTTCAAAGTACTCTCCATTTGATGCAATACACCTATTGAGACTCTTCCCACTGTTCAAAACAGTTTATTTTTATTTTTATCATTTATTTTTTGAGTCAGAGTCTTACTCTGTCACCCAGGTTGGAGGGCAGTGGCACAATCACTGCTATTGCAACCTCGACCTGCTGGTCTCAGGTTATCCTTCCGCCTCAGTCTCCCGAGTAGCTGGGACTACAGGCATGTGCCACCATGCCCAGCTAATTTTTTGACTTTTTGTGGAGATGAGGTCTGGTCACCATTGCCCAGGTTGGTCTTGAACTCCTAGGCTCAGGCAATCCTCTTTCCTCGACCTCCCAAAGTGCTGAGATTACAGGTATAAGCCACCGGGTCCAGCCTTTAAAACAGTTTTTGAACTCACTGATTTTGATGCCTTTTATTGCTTCTGCTATTTTTTGTTTTACCTCTAACACATCAGCAAAATATTTCTCTCTGAGGTTTATTTTATTTTATTTTTTTAAATCTGAAGAAACAAAAAATAGTTACTCGGGGCAAGATCAGGTGAATAGGGATGGTGGGGTGTGGGGGTCATACCATTTTTAGTTAAAAACTACTGAACACTCAGCCCGGTGTGGACAGGTGCCCTGGTAAATCACCCATCATGAAATGGGCAAACACGTTTAAAGAGTCTCCAAAAAACAATTCACTGAAACCTAACGCAGCCTCTCACAACGCTAGCTGGTACACTGGTGCTGATGGCTTCCTAGCAGGAGAAGGCTATGGTACAAGGAACCCACCCCCCAAAAAGATAATTTCAGTTTTGGGGGAGACCTCCCTCATATCTTATTGTGGTTTAATTTGCATTTTCTTCATAACTTGTAACTAATGATATTGAGTGCTTTTTTTTACATAGTTATTTGTCATTTGTATATCTTTGTAGTGAAGTCTGTTTGAATATTTTGCCCATTTAAAAAATGGGTGGGGTCTGGGCACGGTGGCTCAGCCTGTAATCCCAGCACTTTGGGAGGCCAAGGCAAGAAGATTTGCCTGAGCACAGGGGTTAGAGATCAGCCTGGGCAACTTGGTGAGACCTCATCTGTACAACAAATCACAAAAACTAGCAGGGCATGGTGGCGTGCGTCTGTAGTTCCAGCCACCTGGAAGGCTGAGGCGGAAGGATCACCTGAGCCCAGCAGGTCGAGGCTGCAGTAGCTGTGAGCGTGCCACTGCACTCCAGCCTGGGAGACTCCAACTCAAAAAAAAAAAGGGGTGGTTTACATGGAAGAAGTGATAAAGGCTAAAAAAAGAAAAAAGAAAGAAAGAAAAAATAGGTGGTTTGTTTGTTTATTATTATTACTATCATTATTATTTTGAGTCGAGGTCTCATTCTGTTGCCCAGACTGGAGAGAAGTGGCACAACCATAGCTCACTGAAGCCTCAACCTCTTGCGCTTAGGCAACCTTCCTGCCTCAGTTTTCTGAGTAGCTGGGATTACAGGTGTGCTCCACCATGCCCAGCTGAGTTTAGCTGGGATTACAGGGTTGCACCACCATGACCAGCTGAGTTTTTAATTTTTTTGTAGAGATGAAGTCTCACAATGTTACCCAGGCTGGTATCAAATTCCTGGGCTCAAGTGATTCTCTTGCCTCAGCCCCCAAAATGCTGGGGTTCCAGGCATAGTTTGTCTATTATTGAGATGTAATGGTTCTCAGTGTAGTCTAGATACAAGTTCTTTGTCAAATATATATTTTGCATACATCTTTCTCCCAATCTGTAGCTTGTCCTTTTCTTTTCTTTTCTTTTCTTTCTTCCCCTTTTTTTTGAGTTGGAGTCTCATTCTGTTGCCCAGGCTCGAGCGCAGTGGCATGCTTATGGCCACCTCAGCCTCAACCTGCTGGGCTCAGGTGATCCTTCTGCCTCAGCCTTCCAGGTGCATGCCACCATGCTTGGCTAATTTTTTTGATTTATTGTAGAGATGAGGTTTTGCTAATTTGCTTAGGCTGGTCTCAGACCTGTGGGTTCAGACAATTCTCTCACCTCGGCCTCCCAAAGTACTGGGATTATAAGCGTGAACCACCGTGCTATTATTTTCTTAATGATGTCTTCTGTGGGACAGAAGTTTTAATTTTGATAAAGTCCAACTTATCAGTTTTTTGTTAAGATCATGCTTTTAGTGTTTGATCTAAGTTTGCTTAACCCAAGACCACAGAGTTTTCTACTTGTAGAAGTTTTATAGTTTTTAGGTTTTACATTTAGGTCTGTGATCTAGTTTGAGTTAATTTTTGTACATGATATATATTAGATAAAGGTTAACTTTTAATATATGCATAGCCAATTGTTCCAGCACCATTTTTTTTTTTTTTTTTTTTTGAGTTGGAGTCTCACTCTGTCGCCCAGACTGGAGTGCAGTGGCCGCTTCCGGCCACCGCAGCCTCGACCTGCTGGGTTCTGGTGATCCTTCCGCCTCAGCCTTCCAAGTAGCCGGAATTACAGGCATGCGCTACCACGCACGGCTGATTTTTTGATTTACTGTAGAGATGAGGTCTCACTGCCCAGGCGGGTCTCGAACCCGTGGGCTCAGGCAATCCACTCACCTCAGCCTCCCAAAGGTGCGGGATTACAGGCTGAGCCACCGAGCCCGGCCAGCACCATTAAAAAAAAAAAATTATCCTTTGCCTATTTATTGAAAATCAGTCTTCATGGATCGGTTTCTGCACTCCTCATTCTATTCCACTGGTCTGTTTGTCTGTTTTTATGCCAATATTATAATGTCTTGTTTACTGTAGCTTTATAATAAGTCTTTGAATTCAATGGTTTACGTTCTTTAACTTTGTTCTTTTTTCAAATTTGATAATTAGGTCCTTTATATTCCATAAATATATTAGAATTGGTGTGCCAATTTTTACTAAAAAGACTGCTGAAATTTTGATTGGGATTGTGTTGATTCTACAGATCAATTTGGAGAGAATTGTCATTTTAACAATGAATATTTCTTATCCGAAATGCTTGGGACCAGGAATGTCAGGTTTTTTTTAAAATTTCAGAATATTTGGGGATGGGACCTAAATCTATACATAAAATTCAGTTATGTTTCATATATACACATAGCCTGAAGATAATTTTATGTCACATTTTTAATAATTTTGTGTGTGAAACAAAGCTTGTGTATAGTGAACCATCAGAAAGGAAAGGTGTCACTATTTCAGCCCCCTGGACAGTCTCTGGCATCATTCCTGACTTTGAATTTATATGCTACTGATAATCAATTGTCTTCTTATAGTTATTCACACATACGTACTTAACAATAAAAAAAGACATGCCGTTAATACCATGTTCAGAGTAACTAAGCACCACAGTGGCATCACCAGAATATCTGTGTCAACTGTCAAACAACGGCAGTAGCAAATAGTGGCAAGCTTTCAGTCTCCAGCTACAGTGCTTGTTTTGATTCAAAGAGCACTGTACATTGTATTTTATTTATTCCTGCTGTTGGCATGTTTTTATTAAACATACACTGTATTTTATTTCTTCCTGCTGTTGGCGTGCTGGCCTGCACAAATGCCATCGTATTACACTTTGTAGGCATGCCTGGTGGGGAAATTTGGGCATGGCAGAAAAAATATATTGCTTCTGAAGGGAGCTGGGAGTAAATTGAGTACTCAGAATAAATTGTGTCTTGTGTACCTGTGTTTTGACTGTGACCCATCATTTGAGATCAGGTGTGAAATTTTCCGCTCATGGTGTCATGTCAGTGCTCAGAAAGTTTTGGATTTTGGAGTATTTTAGACTGCAAATTTTTGGATTAGGGATGCTCAACTTATATTGAGTCTTATATCTATGAACATGATATATTCTTCCATTTATTTAGGTTGTCTTCAATTTCTCTCAGCAGTATTTTGCAATTTTTATTTTTACTTTATTTTTTTGAGTTGGAGTCTCTCCACTCTATTGTCTAGGCTGGAGTGCAGTGGCACACTCACAGCTATCGCAGCCTTGACCTTCTGTACTCAGGCGATCCTTCCACCGCAGCCTTCCAAATCATGTGGTCCATATGGTTTATTGTAGAGATTAGGTCTCACCAAGTTGCCCAGCCTGGCCTTGAAACCCTGGACTCAGACAATCCTCTCACCTTCACCTCCCAATGTTGCAGAGATTGTGGGCATGAGCCACTGCCTTAGCCTTGGAGAGGCTATTTATTTTTAATTAATTAGTTAATTCACACATTATTCATATGAATTCTTCTAGGTACCGTACCAACCATAGTAATTAAGACATTGGAGAGTGTGAAGTGATAAAGGTATATACAAGGTGTATATGTTGAAAGGACATAGGTGGGAATGGCCATCCATGCCTGGGTCGTAGAAGTCAATTGACCTGCATTTGAAGAATGAATTATCTTCCAGTGAATTGGAGTGGGAATAGTCAATGGAAGGTGTCAGGATTCAAAAGCTGAATATAGTTCCATTTCTTTAAAACTTATTTTGCATGGGTTAGAGTCTTAAGGAATGAGACCATCCACAGCCCATACTGGACACAGAGATAGAGTTGCCAGATTTTGCAAGTAAAAATACAGGACAGTCAGTTACATCTTAATTTCAGATAAACTTTTTGGTGTTAAGTATGGCCCATGCAATATTTGGAACCTAGGACTATACAAATCTGAATTTGATCTATAGGTTTACTGACTCTGTGTCTTTCGGAAAAGTCTTCAACTTGTTAACATCTCAGTTTTTCACTCTTAAAATCAGAATAATGAGAATACATAATATCTTTTTTTTTTTTTTTTTTTTTTGAGTTGGAGTCTCACTCTGTTGCCCAGGCTGGAGTGCAGCGGCATGCTCATGGCTACTGCAACCTCAACCAGCGGAGCTCAGGCGATCCTTCTGCCTCAGCCTTCAAAGTAGCTGGAACTACAGGCATACATCACCATGCCTGGCTAATTTTTTGATTTATTGTAGAGATGAGTCTTGCCAAATTGCCTGGGCTAGTCTTGAACCCATGGACTCAGGCAATCCTCTCACCTCAGCCTCCCAAAATGCTGGGACTATAGGCATGAGCTATTGCACTCGACCCCACAATGTCTTTAAAGGTCTTATTGGCTAAGAGTTCTAGGACCATCATAGATCCCAAATATATGACAGTATCATTGATTAAGTGGAGGGAGCATATAACTAATGTTTTGTTTAGGGTACAGTCTTGCAAATATTTTATCAAATTTATTTTTATGGATTTAACATTTTTTCATGCTGGGGTTAGTGATATTAAAAAAAATTAATTTCTGATTATTCCTTGCTATTGTATAGAAATAAAACCGACTTTTGTATATTGACCTTTTACCCTACGACTTTGCCAAACTCACTTATTCTAGTAGCTTTTTTGGTATATTAAGTTGTTGTTTTTTTTTTTTAACCTAGATGATTCTTTTACCTGCAAATATAGTTATATTATTTTCTAATTTGTATGCCTTTTTATAGTTATATTATTTTCTAATTTGTATGTCTTTTTTTGGCTTATTGCACCCAAATGGACTGTTCCACATTCTGAAATAAGAATATATTATTCTAAAAAAAGACAGCACTATGGTGGATTTCTGGGTTTCTATTTCTGTGTGTGTATAAGACACACAGCCTAAGATAGTAAAAGAATTAAAGATAGATGAAATGCTGGCATTTTCTCCTTCAGAATATTATCACATTTTCCCTTCCTCCGTCAGTTTCCAGAGCAGGTTATCTCTACCAGAACAGAGGCATTTGTAGATTAGTTATCTTCTCAAAAATAGAAAGTTCTTTTCAGCAGTTACTAAAGGCTACATGAAAATTGGTTGGCAAGGATGGGAATTCTGAACAGGTCTAGTGATGGGTCAAATAGTGAAGTATGTGACATTTGTCTGTGATGGAATTTCGCCTTTCTTAGAACCTCTCTTCCTGGAATCATGCTGATTTTACTCTTCTCTCTAAAGCCCATAATATCCTGTTTCTCATTTCTGAGTTACACAAACGTTCCAGACTTTTCCCTAACTTTCCTCCTCTTTCAACAGTAAATTATTCTGAGTTGTATTATTCCAAATTAGTTGGTTGGATTCTCCCAATTGAAAAGCCATTGGATAAATTAAGGATACATTACCTTTCATGGGAAATTGCACTTTTTTACAGCTTTTATTGAGATATAATTCACATATTCTACAATTTGCCTATTGAAAGTACATAGTCCAATGGCTTTTTAGTATATTTACAGATATGCTAAATCACCAAAATCAGCTTAGGACCTTTTTATCACATCAAAAAGAAATCCTAGGTCAGGCATAGCGGCTCACATCTGTAATCCCAGCTACTTGGGATGTGAGGTGGAAAGGATTGCCAGAGTCCGGGTGGTCGAGGCTGCTGTGAGCCATGATAGTCATGATCATGCCACTGCACTCCATCCTGGATGACAGAGTGAGACTCACTCAAACAAAAAGAAAAAAACCCATCCCTTTTAGTTGTCACCTTCTTATCTCTTTATCTCCCTTACCCCTCTCTCCAGGGCTAACTAACCATTAATCTACTTTCTTTCTCTACAGAATTGCCTCTTCTAGATATATCATAAAAATGAGATCACATAATACTGTTTTGTATTTTGTAACTGCCTTCTTTCACTTTGCATATTGTTTTCAAGGTTCATCGATGTTGTACATATGTCAGTGTTTTAGTCCTTTTTGTGGCCCTATAATCTTCTAGTAAGGATATACCACATTTAGTTTACCCATTTCACAGTCATGGACATTTGGGTCGTTTTCATTTCTGTTGAGTACATACCTACAAGTAGAATTTCTGGATCATCTAGTAACTCTATATTAACTGGATGAGAAACTGCCAGATTGATTTCCAAAGTGGCTGTACTGTTTTACATGCCAACAGGGTTCTGATTTTTCCACATCTTTGCCACCACTGTTGTTTTCTTTTCTTTTTTTTAAAACTTATTATAACCATTCTAGTGGGTATATGGAGGTATTTCATTGTGATTTTGATTTGCATTTCCCTAATGACTAATAGTGAGCATCTTTTCATATGCTTAGTGCCCATGTCTGTCTTCTTTTGAAAAGTGTCTATTCAGACCTTTGCCCATTTTTATTTATTTACTTTTTGAAACAGTCTCACTGTGTCACCCAGGCTGGAATGCAGGGGCTTGACCATAGTTCACTGCAATCTTGAACTTCTGGGCTCGAGCAGTCCTCCCACTCCACATCCCAAGTAGTTGGGACTACAGGCGTGAGCCAACATGCCTGGCTAATTTTAAAATTTTTTGTAGAGATAGGGCCTTGCTATGTTGCCCAGGTTCCTGGTTTCAAGTAATCCTCCTGCCTTAGCCTCCCAAAGTGCTGGTATTACAGATGTGAGCCACTGTACCTAGCATCTTTGCCCAATCTAAAATTGTGTTGTCTTTTTATTATTGAGTTGTAAGAATTATTTACATATTCTGTATATAAATCTCTTATCAGATAAATGAGAAGATATTCTATCCTTTTCTGTGAGTTATTTTTCTCACTTTTTTGATGGTGTCTTTCTTACATGAAAGTTTTTTATTTTGATTAAGTTCAATTTATCTTTTTTTTTTCTTTTTTGTGTGTGCTTTTTGGTGTCATAACTAAGAATCCGTTGCCAATTCTGAGGTCATAAATATTTGCTCCTATGTTTTCTTCTAAGGGTTTTATAGTGTTGAAATGTACATTTAAGCCTTTGATCCGTTTGAAGTTTTTGTTTTGTATGTAATGTGAGGTAAGTGTCCAATTTTATTCTTTTGCATGTGGGTATCCAGTTGTCCCAGGACCCTGTGTTGAAAAGGCTATTGTTTTCCCATGGAGTTTTAACACCACTGCTAAAAATCACTTGACCATAGACACATGATTTGTTTCTGTTCTCTCAATTCTATTCCATTGATTATGTGTCTATTCTTGTGCCAGTACTACATTCTTTATTACCATTGCTTTGCAGTCACTTTTGAAATAAGGAAGTATGGGTTCCCCATCTTTGTTCTTTTAAAAATTATTTTGGCTATTCTGAGTCCCTTGCAATTCCATATAAATTTTATAATCAGCTTATCAGTTTTTACAAAGAAGTCAACCTGTATTCCTATAGGATTAAATGTGTAGATCAGTTTGGAGATACTGCCATCTTAATGATGTTAACTATTCCAATCTATGAACATGAGGTGTTTTTCCACTTATTTATATCTTTACTTTAAAAAAAATATATCTTTAATTTTTTTAACTTTTTGGGGGGGTTTTCAGAGTATAAGTCTTTGCACTATTTTTTAAACGGTAGTATTTGTAGAGGCTGATTTTTGCCCCATACTGTCTTAAGTGTATGGAGAATGAATATTGTGAAACAAAATTATAATATATAAATAAAAACTAAGAACACAGTTAGCGATGTGAGGTGGTGTACCCTAAAAGTCAAAACACAGAAATATAAAATTATATATGAAACTGAAACACAAAATTAAGAGAAACTTTAACCTACAAAATACTGAAGGAACATAGTGTGCTACTGAATAAGAATCCTTATAGATAAATGACAATTTGACCAACCTGGGCAACTTGGTGAGACCTAGTCTCTACAATAAATCAAAAAATTAGCAGGGCACAGTGGCGTGTGCATATAGTTCCAGCTACTTAAAAGGCTGAGGTGGAAGGATCACCTGGGCATAGCAGGTGGAGGCTATAGTGGCCGAGAGCTAGTCACCACACTCCAGCCTGGGCGATGTAGTGAGAATCCAACTCAACCCACCCCCCCCAAAAGAAAAACAAAAATATCATTTCGTTCTACTTTCTTTCTCTACAGAATTGCCTCTTCTGTATATATCATAAAAATGAGATCACATAATACTGGTCTTGCTAACTGAAAACATTAACATTTTACAGGAAAAGGATTGTAATCATACACAAAAAGCTCTGATAAGAGAAATTTAAGGAATAAGCATACAAATGATACTAGAAAAACTTCGTTATTGTTTAATTAATATGCTGCTGCTCTTCTTATAGAAAATGCAGACTAATTTTGCTTTTAGAAGTACAGAAGACTAAAAATCAAATAGAAAAAAAAGAAGTAAAGACAAGTCTTACAACTCTAAATACAAGAATAACATAAATATTGTAAAATATGTTATGAAACACCGATATATAAAAATGAACGAGAAATAAATTATACTATCATTCAAATAAATGTTGAGAAAAATGGATAGAAATGCTAAGGAAACTTTTTGTATGCAGTCAACTTAAATATACAAATGAAACCTTTTTGTAACTTGGGGGTTCCTACTAATTATTTAATTCACTTTTTCCGTAACATATACATTCAGGAATATTATTTCAGAACTTCTGAAGCTCAAATTACAGGCACACGGCATATAACAAGTCAGAAAATGAAATTATATATTGGACACAGTCATGGTAACCTTCATACTAAAGAAGACAGAATTAAAAAATAGTAGTTATTAAGAAATTGGTAAAAATTGAGAATTTATTATGTGTTGGGCGATGCTGTAAGTTCTTTTATGGCAGTAATGTCTTTAAGAATTATTATTTAAAAAATTTCAGTACCTTAGGGGGTGCAAATAGTTTTTGGTTACATGGATGCCTTGTATAGTGGTGAAGAAGTCTGGGCTTAAAGTGTACCCTCTGTCCCCACCTGTGTACACTGTACCAGACAGGTGATTTCTCCTCCCTACCCTCTCTCCCACCCTCTCCCTTCTGAGTCTCCAATGTCCATGATATTATTCTATATGCCTTTAAGTTTTGCACTATTTTTGTTAAATTTATTCCTAAGTGTTTTATTCTTTTTGATACTTATGTATATGTATTTGTTTGCTTTTGTTTTTTTAGAGTCAGGGTCTAAATATACAAATGAAACCTTTTTGTAAATTGGGGGCTGGAGTCATAGCTCGCTGCAACCTCAAACTCTTGGACTCAAGCAATCTTCCCACCTCCGTATCCCAAGTAGCTGGGACTATGGGAGTGAACCAACATGCCTGTAGAAACAGGGCTTTACTTCTGGGTTCAAGCGATCCTCCTTCCTCAGCCTCCCAAGTAACTATAGGAGCCCACTGCCATGCTAGGCTAGTTATCAACATCATCCTTATTATTATCATTTTTATAGAGACAGGGTCTCACTATTTGTTCAGGCTGGACTCCAACTCCTGGACTCAAGCAATCTTATCGCCTCAGGCTTCCAAAGCACTGGGATCACAGGTGTGAGCCACCATGCCTGGCCTGCAGTTGTTTTTTTATGTTCATTTTTGGGTTGTTCATTGCTAATATATAGACATACAGTTGATTTTTTGTGTGTTGATTTTGTATCCTGTGACCTTATTTATTAGTTCTAATAATTTTTAAATAGATTATTTAGGATTTCCTTGATACAAGTTTATGTCATCTCCAAATAGACATAGTTTTACTTCTTCCTCCAATTTTGTTGCCTTTTATTTCCTTTTCTTGCTTAACTGCCCTGGTTAGAACCACTGGCTCTCACTTTTCTTACCAAGTTTTAGTAGATTTTCCTGAGCAAATGGTTCTCCATGTATTGTATGCCCCTATGACCACTTCCAGAGACTGTAACTGGTTGTTTTTTAAGTAACGTTCACTAGTTTCATTGGAGAATGGATCCAATAGCTCCTTACTCTTCATGACGGAAATAGAACTCTGGGAATTGCTTTTAATAAACTGTTAAATATAAAATGGTTAAATGTAACTTGAAAGAGTGAATTTCTGATGGAGATATTTTAGACAAAGCATTGAACTACCTAGAAAACTGTTTGTGGGAGGTGGGAAGGCATCTCCCAAAGCATGCTTAGGAGGACATGGCTTATGCTACTCTTCTGTGAGTCCAGGGGAGAGGTCACGAGAGGTCCTGTGACACTGGTCTGATTTGCATCACTTCTGGAGGCTCCATCGCGTTCCTTCCAATTATGTCTCTTCAGTACACAATAATGTTTGTCTAAGATTTTATGAACAATTTTAAACATATAGAAAAGTGAAAGAATGCTATAAGCTCACTGCCTAGTTCTACAGTTAATATTTTATTATATTTGCTTTATCATGTATCAATGTATCCCACCATCTTATTTTTTTACATGTATTTCATGAGTTGAAGACATCAGTACAATTCCCCCTAGACATTTCAGCATGAATATCATTAACTTGAGCTCAATATTTGTTTACTTGTTTAAAGATGAAGTTTACAGAGTGAAATGCATCAATCTTAAGTGTAGCAGCTGGTAAGTCTCAGCTAATACTGATGTAATCCAACCTTATGCCCCTCATGCCCCTTCCCAGATACCTCCCATCCCAGCAGACAACTACTCTTGAAACTATTTTTTAAAACCACAGGTTAGTTTCACTTACCTTAGACTTTATATACAAATAGAACAAAGTATGTACTCTTGTGTAAGGCTCCTTTCACTCAGCCTTTTGAGGTTCATCCATGTTGCTGCATAAATTAGTAATTTCCTTTTGATTCCATGGTATGACCATCTGTTTACTCATTTTCCCATTGATGGATACCTGGATTATCTTTATTTTTCAGTTAGTATGAATAAAACTGTTCAAGCATTGAGCCTAAGTCTTTCTGTGGCTACATGCCTACATCTCTCTTGAAGGAATGCCTAGGAGAGGAATTGCTGGATCATAGGCTTATCGTATATTGAGTTACATAAAAAACTATTAACACTGATTTTCAAAGTGGTTGTACCATTCTACACTCCTACTGAAAATAAGGGTTGTGATTGCTCTGCATTCCTGCCAAACTTTGGTATTGTCCGTGTAAAAAATTTCAGCCATTTTGGTTTGTGTGTGGATACTTTAATTTGCAATTTCCTGAAGATGAATGATGGTGAACAATTTTTTTCACATACTCATTGGCTATTTGCATCTCTTCCTTTGTGAAGTGTATGCACTGGCTTTTTACCTATTTTAAAAATTAAAGCCTAGGCAACATAGTGAGACTCTGTCTCTACAAAAATTTTTAAAAAAATTAGCGGGGAGCCGGGCTCGGTGGCTCAGCCTGTAATCCTGCGCCTTTGGGAGGCTGAGGTGAGTGAATTGCCTGAGCCCGCGGGTTCGAGACCCGCCTGGGCAGCGAGACCTCATCTTTACAATAAATCAAAAAATCAGCTGGGTGTGGTGGCGCATGCCTGTAATTCCAGCTACTCGGAAGACTGAGGCGGAAGGATCGCTGGAGCCCAGCGGGCCGAGGCTGCGGTGGCCGGGAGCGGCCACTGCCCTCCAGTCTGGGCGACAGAGTGAGACTCCAACTCAAAAAAAAAAAAAAAAAAAAAAAAAAAAAAAATTAGCGGGCATGGTGGCATGTGCCTATAGTCCCAGGTACTTGGCAGGCTGAGGTAGAAGATCACTTGAGCCCAGGAATTTCAGGCTGCAGTGAGCTATGATCGTGTCACCACATTCCAGTCTGGGCAACAGAGCAAGACCCTTCCTCTAACTATAAACAAACAAATAAATAAATAAGAATAAAAATTAGGTTGTTTGCTTTTTTATTAGGAAGTTGTAGGAACTATCTAAATATCCTAAAACCAGTTCGGTGTCAGATATATGTGTTTTGAATATTTTCTGCCAGGTATATGGTTTGCTTATTCATTTTTATTAATTAATTTTTCCTTTTGGTCAAAAGTCTCACTCTGTCGCCCAGGCTGGAGTGCAGTGGCACACTCATAACCACTGCAGCCTCGGCCTGCTGGGATTAGATGATCCTTTCACCTCAGCCCTTCAAGTAACTGGAAACACAGGTGCACGCCACTATGCCCAGCTAATCTTTTGATTTATTGTAGAGATGCAGTCTCGCCAATTTGCCCAAGCTGGTCTCAAACTCCTGGACTCAGACAATCCTCTCACCTCTGCTTCCCAAAGTGCTGGGATTATGGGTATGAGTCACCATGCCTGGTAATAGTGCCTTTTGATGAGCATAAGCCTTTTAGTTTTGTTTGTTTGTTTGTTTTTTATCTTAAGGATGTGGGGTATAATTCAGGATTAGGTATGTAAGTGGTCATTGTATAGGTAAAGTTTGGGCCTCCTTTTACTCCCCATTTTCCCTGGTTGAGATCAAGTACCCTTACTGATGTTATGTGCTCCTTCTTCCCTCCCCTGGCAGTTTCCCTCTGCCAATCCCTTTCTCATAGTATTATGATAAATGTTCAGGGTCCACTTATGAGTGAGAACATGTAGTGCTCAATTCTTTGTTTCTGCGTATTATAGACTCCAAATTCATCCAAGTTGCTGCGAAGTCCATAATTTTGTCCTTCTTTATGGCTGCTTAATATTCCATTGTGTATATGTACCACATTAAAAAAAAATCCAGTCCACTTTCAATGGGCAGTGTGGTTGGTTCCATGCATTTACTATTGTGAATAATGCTGCAATAAACATGCGTGTGCATGTTATCTTTTTTATAGAATGATTTAAGTTCCTCCAGTTTTATTTCCAAAAGAGGGATAGCTGGATCACTTGGAAGGTCGATTTTTAGATCTTTTAGGAATTATCACACTGTTTTCCACAGAGGTTGTACTAGTTTACACTCCCACCAGCAGTGTAGAAGCGTTCCCTTTCCCCCACATCCTTTCCAGCATTTATTATTTTTTGAGTTATTGATGATGATTGTCCTGACTGGAGTTGGGTGCTATCTCAGTGTGGTTTTAATTTACATTTCTTTGATGATTAGTGAGGCTCAACATTTTTTCATGCATCTCTTGGCTGTCTGTATGTCTTCTTTTGAGAAGTGTCTATTAATATCTTTTGCTCATTTTTTAAAGGGGGCTGTTTGTTTTTTCCTTTTGCCACATTTTTTTCTTATAGATCCTGAATGTTAGACCTTTATCAGATATATCGCTGGCAAATATTTTTTCTCATTCTAGTATCACACTCTGTTAAAGCTTGAGGGCTATGTTTTGGCTTAGACTACCTTCCATCAAATAACTGCCGGACAAGCAGAATTAAACATGTTGATAAGAACATACAATATTCATGTAGCACTTTGCAGCTTATAAAATTCTTTCACAGTTAAGATAGTAATTATTTACCGCCTTAAAAAGAGGTATGAATACATTGAATCTTTGACTTGTGGGATAAGTTACTGGGGTTATCAAGCTAGTATGTGGCAAAGATAGAACTTAGATCTTCTGAAGTCTGTGAGGTTCTCCCTCAGTATACTTACTGCCTGATGAGTATTCAATCTTCTTGTGATAACAAATAATTTCCTTGATCTCTCCCTATTACTTTCTTCTTTCTCCCTTACCGCTTTCCTTCTCTTCCCTCCATCCCAGTCTATATATTATCTCAGTGTCCTGCACCTCTGAAATGGGTACAGGGTAGCAGTACGCTCAGTGCTGTACAAAAACATGCCGACATCCTGTATAGCAGCCTTTCAGATTTGATGCTTTGGAATAACTTAGCAGATAAGTTGAATTAGTTTTTACTTGAATGCAGCAATATATTTCTCCTGAATGTCACTTCTTGGTTCATAATTATATATATATGTATTTCTAAAATTAATAGACTTTTTTTAAAAGCAGTTTTGGGTTTATAGAAGAATGGAACAGAATGTTCAAATATCCTCTCATCTCCTCCAACAGTTTCCCCTATTATTCACATTTTGTATTATGGCATTTTCTTTTCTTTTACAATTTGTGTGCCGATATTGACACGTTATCTTGAACTGAAGTTCATAGTTTACTCGAGGGTTCACTGTGTTGCATATTCCATGGGTTTTGACAAATGTGTCATGACATGTTTCCTCCACTGTAGTATCATATAGAGTCTTTTCACTGTCTTCAAAATTCTCTGTGCTCTGTCCATTCACCCCTCCCTCCTCCCAACCCCTGGCGACCACTGACCTTTTTACTGTCTCAATAGTTTTGCCTTTCCTAGAATGTCATATAGTTGGAAGTATGTGGCATGTAGTCTTTTCAGGTAGGCTTCTTTCGCTTAGCAATATGCATTTAAATTTCCTCCATGTGTTTTTGCAGCTTGAAGGCACATTTCTCGTTGACACTGAATAATATTCCATGATACTGATGTGCCACAGTTTGTTTATCCATTGACCTCATGAAGGACATCTTCAACGCTGCCAAGTTTTGACAATTATGAGTAAAATGACTTTGAATACTTGTGTGCAGGTTTTTGTGTGGACGTAAGTGATCAGTTCGTTAAAGAAATATCAAGGAGCTGAATTTTATTTTATTTTTATGTATAAAAAATGACTCATCATTTTCTTCTGTCTTAAGATATGAAATATAGTAGCTTGAGAGTGATAATTTCAGGTGAATATCTGCTACTTGATTTTACAGAGTACTTTCGACTTCCTGTAAGCTTTGAGGAAAGTTTTCAGTAATCCTATTTTTAATCAGAAACATGTGATGACCTTTTGAGGGAGTAGATGCAAAAAAGCTCTAGACCATTTAAGAATTTCATTGTCTTCTTCCCAAGATATTTTGAAAGACTGAGAAGCTGTTTTTAGATGTTGTGACTTCAGGAAAATGTCTGTAAACATTGAGGAAGCTTAAAATTGCAGTGTCTATTAGGAAAACACTGACTCAAATACAGTATACTCAACATCAGCTCCAATTTTTTTTTTTTTTTTTTTAGTCTGAGTCTTACTCTGTTCCCCAGGCTGGAGTACAGTAACATGATCACAGCTCACTGCAGCCTCAACCTCTGGTGCTCAGGCAATTCTTCTGTCTTAGCTTCCCGAGTAGCTGGGACTACAGGCTTGTATTACCATGCCTGGCAAATTTTTTTATTTTCTCTAGAGACATGATCTCATTATGTTGCCTGAGCTGATCTTGAACTCCTGGACTTAAGCGATCCTCCCACCTCAACTTCCCAAAGTGCTGGAGTTACATGCATGAGCCACTGTACTACTTCTACCTTTGTAACACAGAAATAGATTTTTCTTTTTTTTTTGCGCCCAGGCTGGAGTGCAGTGGCACACTCACGGCCTCTTCAGCATCAATCTGCTGGGCTCTGGCGATCCTTCTGCCTCAGCCTTCCAAGTAGCTGGAACCACAGGTCTGGCTAATTTTTAAAATTTATTGTAGAGACAAGGGCTTGCCAAGTTGCCTGGGCTGGTCTCAAACCTGCAGACTCAGGCAATCCACTCATCTCGGCCTCCCAAAGTGCTGGGATTACAAGCTGAGCCGCCGAGCCTTCATAAATGGATTTTTTTAAGAGATGAGGGAAAATGCTTTAGCTCACGAAGATGTGAATCAATGCCCTTTGTAAGGGAAAGGAATGAGGAATACAAATTCTCTTCAGATCTGAGAAGTTTAAACTAGACATGCAGAAGGATTCTGACTGAGAATCATTCCCACGACCCTCTAGAAAGGCCATTGTGGGTAAGAGTGTCTCAGAAGAATCTGAATGAACTAGTCCAGGATCTTTGTGAGAACCACAGAGTGAGTTTGCTTTTTGTAAAAACACCTCTTTGTCCATTTTTCAGTGTGTCAGGAAGCTGTCTGGGAGGCCTTCAGAACTTTTTGGGACCGACTTCCTGGGCGTGAGGAATATCGTTACTGGATGAATTTGTGTGAGGATGGAATCACAAGTATATTGGAAATGGGCACAAATTTTAGTCAGTCTGTGGAACACAGAAGCTTAATCATGAAGGTAAGTGTCATAACAAGGGAAGGAACTGCCAGACTGTTGTCGGAGTATATGCAAAGCTAAGGCTTAAAGGAAGAAGAGGCATGTGATGATTCCCTGGGTTGCTCTTTTTTGTTGAATTGGGGTATCCAAGGGAGCTGCCCTTGGCCGTGGCCTTCTTTTGTATTCTTAACTCTGGCCTTTATAATAAACATCATTAACCCAGATAAGAACCTCAGCCTGACTGAAGACACTATTGCTGCTGTCCTGCCCATTGGGTCCTTCACTATGTATCTTCTCTTTAATAAACCTACCTTCTAAGTTTGAATGAAAAAAAAAAAAAAGAAAAAAAGGAAAGAAAAAAAAAAGAGACTCAGCCTTCTTTATAGATGTATATATTTGAAAATAATCATCAGTAATGGTTTAGGCTAAGAATATAAATCTGTAAGAACCAAACCTTTTTGCTAAAGTTTTACTTATTACCAATTTAGAGTAGATACCAGTGCCTCTAATTATGGTAGAGGATATAGTTTATTAGAATAAGTGTTTAGTGAGGCATAAGTATGATTCTAATAAATAAGTTTGCTTACTGTTTTTTCTTGTTTTAGACATTGGTTTACTCTTAGCAAAGGATAAACACACATAAAGACACATTACCTGTCCACCTTTCCCTTTGCATGTGGCACACATGCCTTCAAGACAAGAAAATGAAACAGTCTAGACATGTATGGCGAATTGTTCATGTTGTCTGATATCCCTTGTGGGGAACCAACCCTCAGCCTAACAGACTTAGCTCCCATAATTCTTTGAGCCCCCATCATTCTTTATTCATTTAAAAAATATTGTGCTTCCTACATTTCATTATTACTTACCTATGGGACTAATTCCTCTGCTAGACTAAGAATCAAAGGGTAAAGATTATGTCATTATGTATTCATTTTTACATTTCCATGATGTGGGAAATATGCAGTAGATATTTGTTTAAATAAAAGTATATAAGCGATAACCACACTCTCCATTTCCTTTAGCTACAATGTATAAACTTTATGAATATTATTTTAAATATTGGTTCTAAGTATTATACTCCCTATAGCGACTAAAGAAATAATTATTGACTGAATAACTCTGAGCAATTTTAATTTGTGTCTAATCAAATCAGATTAGTACATTTTAAAGTAATAAAATAGGCCGGGCACTATGGCTCACACCTGTAATCCCAGCACTTTGGGAAGCTGAGGTGGAAGGATTACTTGAGTCCAGGAGTTTGAGAAGAGCCTGGGCAACAGAGTGAGACTTCATCTCTAAAAATTAAAAAACATAAAAATTATCCTACTCTTCCCACTTTTAAGTTTTATTTATAGTGAGATATAGTATTAATTTCATTTAACATTTAGTCCTACAGAGGAATGATCTTATTAACTGGGGGCAAGTTGGAGAGAAAATTATGGTTTGATAAACATGGGTGGGCCAAGGACAAATTTTTACAGAGTTGTAACCATTTTGAAGGTATGCAGGTTTTTGTGGTTTTCCTCTTTTTTTTTTTTAACTCAGGATCTCACTGTGTTGCCCAGGCTAGAGTGCAATGGCATGCTCATGGTTCACTGTAGCCTCCATCTCCTGAGTTCAAGCAATCTTCCCATCTTGCCCTCCTGAGTAGCTGGACTGCAGGCACATTCCACCACTCCTGGCTACTTTTTTTATTGTTTGAGGAGACAGGATCTTGCTATGTTACCCAGGCTGGTCTCAAACTCCTGGGCTCAAGCAATCCTTCCACCTCGGCCTCTCAAAGTGCTGGAATTACAGGTGTGAGCCACTGCTTCTAGTCATGATTTTTGTGTTTTAAAATGAACTCAACTTTCTTTTTTTTTTTTCCCAGCTAATGTTTTTATTATTTTTTATTTTTTTTATTTTTTTTATTGTGAAGTTGTGGGGTACAGTTAAGGGTTAGGTATACAATTGCGTTTCATTCAGGCACCCTGTTGATATGGGGTGTTTCCCCGTTCCCAGACAGATATTTGCTACTGTTAATCCCATCTCCCTCCCCCCACCATAGTTTCCCAGTACGGTCAGTCACTTTCCTATAGTAGTGCATTGAATGTTTAAGGTCCATTATATGAGTGAGAACATGTGATACTCGGATCTTTCTTTCTGTGAGAGGTCAGAACTCAACTTTCAATTATGTTACCTCACATTTCAAGTAAGACATTTTATGTGCTTTTTCTCGGTCATATTTTTAACTGTTCCATATTAATAACTATGATAATAGCTACTATTTATTCAGTAACTACCATGTTCCAAGGCCATATATTAAGCTCACTAAAAACGTTATATCTAATAAGCAGCAACCCTACAAGGAGGTGCTAATGTTCCTATTTTACAAATCAAAAGATCAGAGTTATTAAATTCTTTACTTTATATAACAAAAATCAGATGTGATGGAGTTTAAATCTAAACTCAAATCTCTTTTTCAAAATTCATGTTCTTTCCCCCACACCATTGGGTCTCATTGGCAATCATTACCAATTTTACAAATTGGAGTGGCTAACATAGAATAGCTACTTAATGAAAAATATATTTACATACACATATATGAACATATTTATATTAATAAAAGCATTTTCTATCTCTATTTTGTTTACAATATGGGGGTCAAGTGTAAAAGCAACAAAAATATATGATTTACATATATTATATAAAGTAAATATTATAACAACAGAATCTTGTGATGTTACATTGGCATATGTCTCTTACGAGTGGAATATTCAGTAAGTTTAGATTTTAAAAATACACGTTCAGTGATTGACTAGTAGAACAAGCACACAAAGGAGCTGATGTTTTGCCTGGATAGAGTCTTAAATGATAAGTACAAGTCAATTAAATGAGGAAGAGTTGGGGATGGATATTTTAGGCAGAGGGGACAGTATGAGCAAAGTATTTGCAAGGAATGTTGGGCCAATATCCCAGAATGATAGAGACGAGATTAGAAAAGTGGGTAACTTAACAAGCTTGAATTTGACTCTGTAGAAAATGAAAACCATTGAAGCATTGTAATAGGTAAGTTATGGAGGCTAATTTGACAGTTTTGAATCTTAAAAAGATCATTACGGTTTCTATACATCATAAGATGGATTGCGGGACACAAGACTGGAGCAGAGAAACTAGAGTGGGGGCTTCAGTACTTCAGGACCAAGAGAATGAGGGTCCTAACCAGACGATGAGCTAGAGAAAGGGAACTTGAAAGATATAAGTAGGAATAAGATTAGGACTCCAATGAACTGGATGGCAATGGGATAGGGTGAAGAAATGGACCAAGAAGACTTCAGTTTCTAATTTGGTGACTAGTACTGAGAACTGAGACAGAGAAACAACTTTGTAGACGTGGCAGGGAGAATGAGTTCACTTTCGATGTGTTCATTTGAGCCACCTGTGTGAAATGTCAATTGCTTGATATTTAGGTAGAAAGCCAACAGGGGTTGGGTTATAAATAGAAACCAGCCTTGAGGTAGTGTAGGCATGCCTCATTTTATTGGGCTGTGCTTTGCAAGTACTGCACTTTTTTTTTTTTGAGTTAGAGTCTCACTCTGTCACCCAGACTGGAGTGCAGTGGCCGCTCCCGGCCACCACAGCCTCGACCTGCTGGGCTCCAGCGATCCTTCCGCCTCAGCCTTCCAAGTAGCCGGAATTCAGGCATGCGCTACCACACCCGGCTGACTTTGTGATTTTATTGTAGAGATGAGGTCTCACTGCCCAGGCGGGTCTCAAACCCGCAGGCTCAGGCAATCCACTCACCTCAGCCTCCCAAAGGCGCGGGATTACAGGCTGAGCCACCAAGCCCGGCTAGTACTGCACTTTAAAAAAATTTTTTTAAATTAATTAATTAATTAATTAATTAATTTTACAAATGGAAGGTTTGTGGCAACCCTGTGTCAAGCAAGTGTGTTGGTGCCATTTTTTCAATAGCATATGTTCACCTTGTGTTTCTGTGTCACATTTTGGTAATTCTCACAGTATTTCAAACTTTTAAGGTGATCATTATTTGTGATGGTGCTCTGTGATCAGTGATCTGTGATGTTACTATTATAATCGTTTTGGAGTGCCACCAACCGTGTCCATATAAGATGGCGAACTAAATCGGTAAATGTTGTGCCTGTTCTGACGGGCCATTACTCGTTCTCTTTCCTCCCCACCGGCCCAAGGCTTCCCTGTTTCCTGAGATACAACAATGTTGAAATTAGGCCCATGGATAATCTCTTTATGGCCTCTAAGTGTTCAAGTGTAAGGAAGAATTACATGTGTCTCACTTTAAATCAAAAGATAGAAATGATTCAGTATAATGAGAAAGGGATGTGGAAAGCTGAGGTTGCCTAAAGCTAGGCCTCTTGTGCCAAACAGCCAAGTTGTGAATGCAATGGGCAAGTTCTGGAAGGAAATTAAAAGTGCCACCCCAGTGAACATGCAAATGATAAGAGAGTGAAACAACCTTATTGCTGTTATGAAGAAAGTTTTAGTGGTCTGGGGAGAGGATCAAACCAGCCACAACATTCCCTTAAGCCAAAGCCTAAACCACAGCAAGGTCCTAACTGTCTTCAGATCTATAAAGGATGAGAGAGGCGAGAAAACAGCAGAAGAAAAATTGGAAGCTAGCAGAAGATGGTTCATGAGGTGTAAAGAAAGAAACCATTTCCTTAACAAAATAGTGCAAGGTGGAAGGCAAGTGCTTAGGTAGAAGCTGCAGCAAGTTATCCAGAAAATCTAGCAAAGATCATTGATGAAGATGGCTACGCTGAGCAACAGATTTTTCATGTAAGTGAAACAGCTTTCTACTGGAAGAAGATGCCATCTAGGACTTTCATTGCTAGAGAGGAGAAGTTAAGGCCTGGCTTCATAGCTTAAAAGGACAGGCTGACTCTCTTGTTAGGAGCTAATGCAGCTGGTGACTTTAAGCAGAGCCAATGTTCATTTACCCTGGAAATCCTAGGACCCTTAGGAATATGATCATCCACTCTGCCTGTGCTCTAGAAATGGAACAACTAAGCCTAGATGACAGGACATCGTCAGTTTATAGCATGGTTTCTGTAATCTTGTAAGCCCACCTTGAGACCTCCTGCTGAGAAAAAAAGATTACTTTCAAAATAATTACTTCTCACTGACAGTGCACTGGTCACCCAACAGCTCTGATGGAAATGTACAGGAAATTAATGTTACTTTTATGCTTGCTAATACAACATACATTCTGCAGATCATGGATCAAGGGGTACATTAAACTCTCAAGTCTTATTAGTTAAGAAATGCATTTTATACAACTGCTATAGATAGTAATTCCTCTGATGGAACTGGACAAAATAGAATGAAATCATTCAGAAAAGAATTCACCATTCCAGATGCCACTAATAAAATTCATGTTCCATGGGTAGAGGTCAATGTACCAACATTAACATTAACAGACATTTGGAAGACATTGCCCAACAATGTCATGGATGACTTTGAGGAGTTCAAGACTCTAGTGAAAGAAATAACTGCAGATGCAGTAGAAATAGTAAGAGAACTAGAATCAGAAGTGGAGCCCGAAGAGTGACTGAACCACTCCAATCTCATGATGCAACTTCAATGTGTGAGGAGTTGTTTCTTAAGGAATAAAGAACGATGCTTGTTGAGATGAAATCTACTTCTGGTGAAGAGGCTGTGAACATTGTTGAATTGACAACAAGGGATTCAGAATATTACGTCAACCTAGTTGACAAAGCAGTGGCAGGGTTTGAGAGGACTGACTTCAATTTTGAAAGAAGTCTTACTACGGGTAAAATGTTATCAAATAGGATTGCATGTTACAGAGGAATCTTTTGTGAAAGAAATAATCGGTTGATGTGGCACCCTTCATTGTTGCCTTATTTTGTGAAATTGCCACAACCACTCAACCCTCAGCAACCATCAACCTTGAGGCAAGACTTTCCACCAGCAAAACGACTACAGCTCGATGAAGGCTCAGATGATCGTTAGCATTTTTTACTAATAAAGTATTTTTAATTTAGAATATGGACCTTGTTTCTTTAGGCATAATGCTGTTGTACACTTAACAAACCACAGTATAGTATAAACGTAACATATATGTACTGGGAAACCAACAATTGGTGACTTGTTTTATTGCTGCATTTGCTTTGCTGTGCTTTTATTCAGTCTGGAACCAAGCCTGCAATATATTTGAGGTATGACTGTAATTGAAACCATGAGAGTGGTTGAGAGTGTTCTGGGTGAGTCTATAGAGTAAGAAGAGCAGTGTGTCATTTATAAATATCATGAGAGATATGTAGAGTAATAGACTTTCTATTTCACAGATGGGGAAATTGATGTCTGGCACTAGGGAGATTTTGGGATTTGCCTGTAGCTAAGGAGGGGAAACTGGAAATGAAACTAGGTCTCCTGATTCCAAGTTAGTGTTCCTTTCATCATAATGCTCTCAAAATAAAACTATGATTTTATTAATTTTTTTAGTTGGACCAAAATCATCAGCAAAAATGCTAATTTAGAGGAAACTTGCAACCGATTTGCTTTGAAATACACCTGAGGAATAATCCAATTATTGACATGATTTGTCTTTTTGTTTGAATTCTTTAGAAAAGATTTATCAATTATTTTATCTGCATGTTCATATTGTTCTAGGATGAGAGTTACTGTAAATACATTAGATCACAAAATTCTTTGATTTTAAGTCCATGGATGGTTTATGTAAAACTCTACCCATCTCTAACTTCTAGACTTTTGGGGAATAATTAACAAATCAAGTCTGTTAATCTGTGCCCATAAGAGAGAGCATAGGAATTTTTGGGGTGTATAAACAGAGACTGAGTGTCAGGGCATCTTCACAGTCACAAAACAAACTTGGCATCATTAGTGCCTGTTTTAACCATCTGTCTAACCATAGCAAATAGTAACATAGGCTCTACCATGTTATGGCAGTAGTGTTCTTTATGGAATAAGTGTTATTTACTCCTTAATAACTGTTGTGAACTTAGTCATTTTATGTCTTTGTTTTCCTTAGAAACTGACTCACGCAAAGGAAACTGTAAGCAGGTGAGTGTCTCTTTTTACGCAGATTTGTGTTTGGCAGCACAGATGTGTCATACCTAATTCAAGACTAACCCCAAACTTAATAGTGACTTTCTACTCTCTTGCCAGTTCCTGCGATGACCAGGTCTGTGGTTAAGTCCCAAATGTTTTCCCTCATTCTCAGGCCACCTTTCTTCCCAGATCATCACCACAGCCACTGTGCTTGTTTACTGTCTGAACTTAGTCGGAGGCAGACTTGTTCCTCTCTCAGAGAAGAAAACAGATTTATAGTTTATGTGGAATGATCTATTGTTGTTGATATTTATTACTGATATTTAAAGACTAATGATGGTACACCACAATGGAGGATATTTTATTAATTGATGGGTGGTGCTGGAGATGATCTTCTTGACTATTGATGGTTATGGTCTCCATATAGGACTAGCGCAACCTTGATGAATCTCTCAGTGTTATGACTCTATTTGCCTTTAGGCTTAAAACTAAAGTCATTTCTGGCTGCTGAGCAGTAGCAGTTAGTACAAAGAAGACCACAGAGGATGAGGGCCTTTGAGCCTATAGGAGCTAAAGTTTTCCGATTCTATTCATCCTTACAGTATTTAGATTATAGCAGCCCATGGGAGACTGTGTAAGAAAGCACCACTAGGGCATGCAATACAGGTCACAGTCCAGAAGTTTGCTTCAGATTAGAGGAAAGGACAGATTAAAAGGCTAGGTAGTCGAGTCAACGTCCAGAGATTCAGTCAAGGTGGCAGGGTCAAGGCGGAATCACAGTTGTAGTATATATGCAGGTGGTAGTGTAGTGTATCTAGTTTTCAAATCAAACACAAGTGAATAGGAGGGAGGTGAGCTCTATGTGGTCTTATTCATATAGCTAATACTTATTAAGTCTTATCAAGTCTTATTAAGGCAGTTACTGAGCTATGCTGGGGCTTGGGGTGGACTATCTCCCTAAGATGTGGGGCCATGTGGTCTCTTTGGTGTTCTCTTCCCCACAGAGAGGGAGAACTCAGAGATTCCTTGGGATTGCCATTGCAACAGTAGACTAAATACTCTGGCACGTCCTACCAGTCCCAGTAATTTTCACAGTTGTATGAACAGGGTAGTGAAGGGTCCTGCTGGTCATGGGACGGGGCAGAGTTTTGAATGGGGCTTGAAATGATGAGGAGCTTGAAGGAACTTGACTATTCCTTCAGTTTCCAAACCAGTTATTTCAGGGTTCTCTGAGATGCTTGTCCCCATTTCATATGATTGGAAAGGTTCTACAAGCACTATGAGGCAGGGGAAACGGGGAGATAGAGCAGAGGTATCATTGTGCTGCATATCTAGTTTGTTGTGATGGAGTGTTCTGGGCTGAGGGTTCTACTTCAGAGACCTGTGTTGATGAAGGTAAGCATTTGACCAGTGTATCTTATCTGTAAATTTGCTGGACTGGTGGGTGTTTCTCTTGGTTCTCAACCTAATTACTTTTATAAACAGAAGGCCTTGCTCATTTAGGAAGTTTTAGACCAGTAGTTTTCAACCTTGGCTGTACTGTATCCTACCTCAGAGACTGATTTAATAGATTTACACTGTGGTCTGGCGTGAGAATTTTTAAGGACTCTTCAGATGATTCTATTGTGTAGCTGATGTTGATAACCTCTGTTTTAGGCTATTGAGAGTTTGCTGATGAATAAACAGTCTTACAAGAAAATAGGAAAACACATGGGCAAAGTATTGTTTATCTTCTGGAACAAAGATTTCTAGGATGAGTCCAGAAATTCTACCAAAAATATATCATAGACTTGTATGTTTATTATGACCAGGAAGAAGTCATCAATTTATTACTATTAAAATGGAGTGAGCTGGGCTCGGTGGCTCAGCCTGTAATTCCGCGCCTTTGGGAGGCTGAGGTGAGTG